>NW_022334829.1:271830-400975 GCF_002776525.5 Piliocolobus tephrosceles
TTTTTTTGTATTTTTAGTAGAGACGGGGTTTCACCGTGTTAGCCAGGATGGTCTCGATCTCCTGACCTCATGATCCGCCCGTCTCGGCCTCCCAAAGTGCTGGGACTACAAAAGATGTTTATTTCAACACCGTTTGCAACAGCAAAAAAACACCTGGGAACATGTAATGTCAATCAAGAGTGGAAAAGCAATCCACTAGGAAGAAGTTTGATAACCACTGGAATCGCGATTGTAACAAAAAACTAAGGAAAGTTATTGGAAGGACAGTTACTGGATGGTCCTTCAGAGCACAGAGAAATCTCAGTGCTGAATCCTAAGCCTAAAAACCTAAAGAAGTTTCTCCTTTTACTGATCCATCTAAATATAATAGCCGCATTACTTCAGAGGCTCAGAGAATGAATACACTTTTTTTTCCTGCAGTGCCTAAAACCTGGTCTATTTTTTGTTTTTCTCTGCTACAGTCTAGGAGGCCTAAACTGAAGTAGAGACACAAGGCTTACAGATAAGGTATTTCCATGGAGGCGCGTGGCCCTGGAACGTGAACAGGGTGCAGGATAACAAAACTGCAGCTACTAGGAGTGTCTCAAAGCTACCATCATCTCCCCTAGTCAATGGGGGCTGGCCTAGCTGTTCCCAAACACCGCATGTTCTCACTCATAGGTGGGAATTGAACAATGAGAACACTTGGACACAGTGTGGGGAACATCACACACCGGGGCCTGTCATGGGGTGGGGGTAAGGGGGAGGGATAGCATTAGGAGATATACCTAATGTAAATGACGAGTTAACGGGTGCAGCACACCAACATGGCACATGTATACATATGTAACAAATCTGCACCTTGTGTACATGTACCCTAGAACTTAAAGTATAATAATCATTAAAAAAAAAATCTGCATGTAAGAATCATTTGTTTGGCCAGGCGCGGTAGCTCAGGCCTGTAATCCTAGCATTTTGGGAGGCCAAGGCGGGCGGATCACCTGAGGTCAGGAGTTCGAGACCAGCCTGGCCAGCATGGTGAAATACCGTCTCTACTTAAAATACAAAAAATTAGCTGAGCGTGTTGGCGGGCGCCTGTAATCCCAGCTACTCGAGCGGCTGAGGCAGGAGAATCGCTTGAACCTGGGAGACGGAGGTTGTGGTGAGCCGAGATCACGGCATTGCACTCCAGCCTGGGCAACCAGAGCGACACTCTGTCTCAAAAAACAGAATCATTTGTTCTACCCTGACACCACAGCTCGGATGGGTCCAGCTTGCTGAGGTGGGAAGTATCTAAGCCCTGGGAGCTGTGTATCATGTTAGCACTCGCTTCCATCCACTTTGCCTACCTATTATCTGTGGGGCAAGAAGACACCATGCCCAGTGGAGGGGCTGAAGCTACTAGAATGTTTTGTTTGTTTTGGGTTTTTTACCAGATTCTCATGTGTCTTTCCTTCTCCCTCTATTCAAGAAATGAAGTTCCAGCCCCTACTTTCCAGGCCCCAAGGGCATACACTGCTCAGGCCCATAGTCCGCTCTGGTCTGTGCCCTGGCTGCTTTACAGAACCAGTTCAGTTCAGGTCTGCCCCAGTCCCTCTTCTCTTGTTAGTGGGTTGGGGTCTCAAGTGACTTGACTTTTTTTTTTTTTTTTTGAGACGGAGTTTCGCTCTGTCACCCAGGCTGGAGTGTAATGGTGTGATCTTGGCTCACTGCAACCTCTGCCTCCCACGTTTAAGCGCTTTCCCTGCCTCAGCCTCCCAAGCAGCTGGAATTACAGGCATGCATTACCACACCTGGCTAATTTTTTGTATTTTTAGTAGACATGGGGTTTCTCCACGTTGGTCAGGCTGGTCTTGAACTCCTGACCTCAGGTGATCCGCCCACCTCGGCCTCCCAAAGTGCTGCAATTACAGGCGTGGTCCACTGTGCCTGGTCAACTTTTCTTATTTTCACACTCTCTCAGACATTCAGACACTGAATCTCCTCTTTGAGCTAGCCTCTTTTGCTAGAATTTATGCAGAAGGTTTAACTCAAGCCCAGGCAGTCATACAGGTGTCAGTGGCAGAGCAAGGCTCACAGGCCCCACCCCTGGGCTCTTCCATTAAACCACACTCATTGCATCCTACGTTGCCATTAGCAAATCTATGGTGAAATCTTTCTTACTCTTTTTGGCTTGTTATAAAAAGCATAAGGCCTAACAGGAAATATGAGTGGGAACATTCAACACTCTAAGTCCCTTCCGAGTACTGACAGTTCCAGATAGGTAAGGCTTATATGAAGAAGAAAAAAAAATCCTAGGTATGTGATGTTACAAATGTAATAAAAAACCAAAAGGGGCCAGGGTAAAATATCAGATAAAGCTCAAGCAAAAAATCAGTGGGCAGCTGTCTGGAGATTTCCTTCTTTTAGTATCCTCTAGGGAACAAATGCCTCAAAAGTTAGGAACTGTAAAACCGAGAAAAATAACATTTTCCACTGACAAAGCAATTTCTGCGCAGTGCAGGAAACTGATCCACTACATTGCCTATACAAACAGCAGAGCTAGAAATGGAATTTCCTTTGGTTAACAATGTTTCTGGACATCTGAATATTTTCAGGCACTAAGAGAGAGAGGATTCTGCTTGACAGCAATGAGATAGGTATTCAGAATCCAAATGTTTCTACAAACCATCCCACCTCAAGCACTGAAGAATAAGACAAAACTAAGCTTCTGATTTGAAGGGCAAATTGGAAACACAAATAATTTTAAAAACCTGCTAAACTTTACTATTTTCTATGCATCAGGTTGGTATTAAGCAAGTGCCTCCTCATCAAATCACACGATCTCCTGAGGAGGTATTATTCTCTTTTTACAGATGAAGCAACTGAGGCACAGAGAAATTAAGTAATTCATAGACAGGTGGTGAAATGGGAAGCTTCTGTAGTAGTACTAGATTGGACTTCAATCATTCTAGTTGCTCTGTTTAGACTGCGGTACGGAGTCTACAGCAATAATCCAGAGAAGAGATAATGATGGCTTGGACCAAGGAGATAGAAGTAGAAGGGGAGGATTACAGATTGTTTTTTTCTAATTACATCTCGGTATGCTAAAAGACAGGATATGGGATGTGAGGGACAAGGAGAATCAAGAATGACTCCAAGGTGTTTTGCCTAAGCAACTACCAACTGGAAACATGGAGTTACCATAGGTTGGTAGGGCTTTTCTTTCAATACTTTAAATATTTCACTCTGTAAGTCTGATAGCAATGAGACAATAGAAAGAAAGGGCATCCAAACTAGAAAGGAAGAAGTCAAATTATCCTTGTTTATAGATAATATAACCTTATATTTGGAAAATCCAAAAGACTCCACCAAAAAAACTATTAGAACTAATAAATTCAGTAAAGTTGAAGGAGACAAAACCAACATACAAAAATCAGTAGCATTTTTATGTGCCAGCAGTGAACAATCTGAAAAAGAAATCAAGAAAGTAATCCCATGTACCAAAGCTACAAATAAAATAAAATACTTCTTCTCAGAAATAGAAAAAACAATCCTAAAGTTTACCTGGAACCATGAAAGATCCAGAATAACCAAAGCTATGCTGAGCAAAAAGAACAATACTGGAGGAGTAACATTACCTGAATTCGAATTATACTACAGAGTTATAGTAACCAAAACAGCATGGTACTGGCATAAAAATAGACATACATACCAATGAAATAGAATAGATAACCCAGAAACATATCCAGACATCTACAGAGAACTCATTTCCAACAAATGTGCCAAGAACATACACTGGGGAAAGAACAGTCTCTTCAATAAATGGTGCTGGGAAAACTGGATATCCATATATAGTAGAATACAACTAGATACTTGCTCACACCTATAATCCAGCACTTTTAGGAGGCCAAGGCCAGTGTGGATCACTTGAGGCCAGAAGTTTGAGACCACCCTGGGCAACATGGTGAAACCCTGTCTCTACTCAAAATACAAAAATTAGCCAGGCATGGTGGCATACACCTGCAATCCAAGCTACTCAGGAGGCTGAGGCATTAGAATTGCTTGAACCTGGGAGGTGGAGGTTGCAATAAGTTGTGATCACACCACTGTACTCCAGCCTGGGAGACAGTGAGACCCTGTCTCAAAAAAAAAAAAAAAGAAGAAGAAGAAGGAAAGAAACTAGATCCCTATCTCTTGCCATATACAAAAATCAAATCAAAATGAATTAAATACTTAAATCTAAAACCTAGAAGAAAACATCTGGAAAACTCTCCAGGACATTGCGCTGAGCAAAGATTTCTTGAGTAATACCCCACAAAGACAGGCACCCAAAGCAAAAATGGACAAATGGGATCACACCAAGTGTAAAAACTTCTATGCAGCAAAGGATACAATCAACAAAGTGAAGCGACAATCCCCCAAATGGAAGAAAATATTTGCAAACTATCCATCTGACAAGAGATTAATAACCAGAATAGATTAAGAGCTCAAACAACTCAATAAAAAATCTAGTAATACAATTTAAAGATGGGCAAAAGATCAGAATAGACATTACTCCAAAGTAGACATACAAATGGTAAGCAGGTATATGAAAAGGTACTCAATATTACATCATGACCATCAGGGAGATGCAAATCAAAACTACAATGAGATATCATCTCACACCAGTTAAAATGGCTTTTATCCAAAAGACAGGCAATTAACGATGTGGAGAAAGGGGAACCCTGCTACACTGCTGGTGGGAATTTAAATTACTACAGCCACCATGGAGAACAGTATGGAGGTTCCTCAAAAAAATAAAAATGGAAGTACCATATGATTTAGCAATCCCACTGCCAGGAATATACCCAAAAGAAGGGAAATCAGTAAATCAAGGAGATATCTTCATTCTCACGTTTGCTGCAGCACTATTCACAATAGCTAAGATTTGGGATCAATCTAAGTGTCCATCAACAAATAAATGGATAAAGGAAAGATGGCATACACACACACACACACACACACACACTCTCCAGCCATAAAAAAGAATGATCCTGTCATTTGCAACAACATGGGTGGAAATGGGGGTCATTATGTTAAGTAAAAGAAGCCAGGCACAGACAAACAAGCTTTGCATGTTCTTACTTACTTGTGGGAGCTAAAAATTAAGACAGTTGAACTCATAGAAATAGAGTAGAACAATGGTTACCAGAGGCTGGGAAGGGTAGTGGGTAGGTGGGTAGGGGAGGAGACAGTTAATGGGTACAAAAATATTATTAGGTAGAAGGAATAAAATCTATTATTTGATAGCACAACAGGGTGACTCCAGTCACCAATTTACTATATATTTAAAAACAACTAGAGTATAAAGATGGTTTGTAATACAAAAAAATGATAAATGCTTGAGGTGATGGATACCTCATTCATCCTGATGTGATTATTACGCATTGTACCTGCATCAAAATATCTCATGTACCCCATAAATACATACTTACCAAGTAACCACACAAATAAAAATACAATTAAAAACATAATAAATATAGAAGTATTTCACTCCACTCTCCATAGGTAAGGTTTTTTTGTCCTCTAGGTTTTTTCAGGATGTTATCTGATTTTCTGCTATTTGATTATGATATGCCTAACTACAGACTTTCTTGTATGTAAGTATGTATGTATTTATTTATCTATTTATTTATTTTATTATTATTTTTTTGGAGATGGAGTCTCACTCTGTCTCCCAGGTTGGAGTACAGTGGCGCCCAGCTCACTGCACCCTCCACCTCCCAGGTTCAAGCAATTCTCCTGCCTCAGTCTCCTGAGTAGCTGGGATTATAAGCACCTGCCACCAGGCCTGGCTAATTTTTGTATTTTTAGTAGAGACAGGGTTTCACCATGTTGGCCAGGCTGGTCTTGAACTCCTGACCTCAAGTAATCTGCCCACCTCGGCCTCCCAAAGTGCTGGGATTACAGGTGTGAGCCACCCCACCTGGCATTTGGTATTTATCTTGTTTTCTTAACTTTCTAAACTGGATTTGTGGTTTGACGTCTGTCTTTACTTTTGAAAATACTCAGACGTTATTACTTCAGATGGTTCTTCTATTCCTCTCTTTTCCTGTTATTCCCATTGTGTTTATACAATTTTACATATACATATATTATATATTTTTTAATTTTTTAAAAAATTGGTCAGGCGCAGTGGCTCACACCTGTAATCCCAGCACTTTGGGAGGCCGAGGCGGGTGGATCACGAGGTCAGGAGATCGAGACCATCCTGGCTAACATGGTGAAGCCCCGTCTCTACTAAAACATACAAAAAATTAGCTGAATGTGGTGGCGGGTGCCTGTAGTCCCAGCTACTCGGGAGGCTGAGGCAGGAGAATGGCATAAGCCCAGGAGGCAGAGCTTGCAGTGAGCCTAGATCATGCCACTGCACTCCAGCCTGGGCAACAGAGTGAGACTCCGTCTAAAAAATAAATAAATAAATAAGAAATGTTGGCTGGGTGAGGTACCTTACACCTGTAACCCCAGCACTTTGGGAGGCCAAGGCAGGTGGAACACGAGGTCAGGAGTTCAAGACCAGCTTGCCCAAGATAGTGAAACCCCGTCTCTACTAAAATTACAAAAATTAGCCAAGTGTGGTGGCAGCTACTTGGGAGGCTGAGGCAGGAGAATCGCTTGAAGCTGGGTAGCAGAGGTTGCAGTGAGCTGGGATCACGCCATGCACTCCAGCTTGGGTGACAGAGTGAGACTCCACCTAAAAAAAAAAAAAATTAGAAATGTTTTTTCTATGCTTCATGACCTTACATATCATCCTTGCACAGGGCCATGTTGTACATGTTGTGTCTCTGTATTGTTCCAATTTTAGTGTACGTTCAGCCAAAGCAAGGACTTAAATATATATAATTTCGTAACTGTCCCACAGTTTTTGGATATCCTATTCTTTTCCTTTTTCTTTTTTGTGGAGTCAACAGATCTCTCTCTGTTGCCCAGGCAGGTCTTCAATCTTGGTCTCAAGTGATCTTCCCACCTGGGCCTCCTGAAGTGCTGAGATACAGTGTGAGCCACCAGGCCCTGCCATGTTCTGTCATTTTCATTCTTTTTTCTCTTTGCAGTTTAAGTTTTGGAACTTTCTATTGACATATCTTCAAGCTCATTGGGTCTTTCCCAGGTTATCTATTGTCCTTTCCAGTCTATCAATAAGTCCAAAGGCATTCTTCATTTCTGTTATAGTATTGTTTATTTCTAGTATTTCTTTTGGGTTCTTTCTTAGAGTTTCTATTGTCTGCTTATGTTATCCATCTTTCTTGCATGTTGTTTACTTTTTCCATTAGAGCTTTTAGTGTATTAATCATACTTACTTAAAATTTCCTGTCTGATTATTCCAAAATTGCTGCCATAAATGAGTTTGGCAATGGTTCTGATTCTTGTTATGCCTTATGCAACTTTGATTTTTGTCTTTTAGCATGTCTTGTAAGTTTCTGTTAAAAGCAGACATGATACACTGTATAGAAGAAACTGCAGTAAAGAGTCCTTTTGTTTGAGGCTTTATGTTTCTCTGGTTAAGAGTTGGGTTGTGTTTACTGTTTTGTGTAGCTGTATAGGTTAAATTTCCTTTAGTGTCCTTTTTCTAAATCAATTTTTATTTTAGATTCAGAGGGACTCGTGCAGGTTACAAGGGTATTTTGTGTGATGCTGAGGTCTGGGGTACAACTGATATTGCTACTCTGGTTGTGAGCAGAGTACCCAGTAGGCAGCTTTTCAACCCTTTCTCCCCTCCCTCTCTCCCCTGTCTAATTTATTGTGCTATAAATTTCCCTCTACACACTGCTTTAAATGTGTCCCCGAGATTCTGGTGTGTTGTATCTTTGTTCTCATTGGTTTCAAAGAACATCTTTATTTCTGCCTTCATTTCGTTATGTACCCAGTAGTCATTCAGGAGCAGGCTGTTCAGTTTCCATGTAGTTGAGCGGTTTTGATTGAGTTTCTTAGTCCTGAGTTCTAGTTTGATTGCACTGTGGTCTGAGAGACAGTTTGTTATAATTTCTGTTCTTTTACATTTGCTGAGGAGTGCTTTACTTCCAATTATGTGGTCAATTTTGGAATAAGTGCGATGTGGTGCTGAGAAGAATGCATAATCTGTTGATTTGGGGTGGAGAGTTCTATAGATGTCTATTAGGTCCGCTTGGTGCAGAGATGAGTTCAATTCCTGGATATCCTTGTTAACTTTCTGTCTCGTTGATCTGTCTAATGTTGACAGTGGAGTGTTGAAGTCTCCCATTATTATTGTATGGGAGTCTAAGTCTCTTTGTAAGTCCCTAAGGACTTGCTTTATGAATCTGGGTGCTCCTGTATTGGGTGCATATATATTTAGGATAGTTAGCTCTTCCTGTTGAAGTGATCCCTTTACCATTATGTAATGGCTTTCTTTGTCTCTTTTGATCTTTGATGGTTTAAAGTCTGTTTTATCAGAGACTAGGATTGCAACCTCTGCTTTTTTTTTGTTCTCCATTTGCTTGGTAGATCTTCCTCCATCCCTTTATTTTGAGCCTATGTATGTCTCTGCATGTGAGATGGGTCTCCTGAATACAGCAGACTGATGGGTCTTGACTCTTTATCCAGTTTGCCAGTCTGTGTCTTTTAATTGGAGCATTTAGTCCATTTACATTTAAGGTTAATATTGTTATGTGTGAACTTGATCCTGCCATTATGATATTAACTGGTTATTTTGCTCGTTAGTTGATGCAGTTTCTTCCTAGCCTCGATGGTCTTTACATTTTGGCATGTTTTTGCAATGGCTGGTACCGGTTGTTCCTTTCCATGTTTAGGGCTTCCTTCAGGGTCTCTTGTAAGGCAGGCCTGGTGGTGACAAAATCTCTAAGCATTTGCTTATCTGTAAAGGATTTTATTTCTCCTTCACTTATGAAACTTAGTTTGGCTGGATATGAAATTCTGGGTTTAAAATTCTTTTCTTTAAGAACGTTGAATATTGGCCCCCACTCTCTTCTGGCTTGTAGAGTTTCTGCCGAGAGATCTGCTGTCAGTCTGATGGGCTTCCCTTTGTGGGTAACCCGACCTTTCTCTCTGGCTGCCCTTAAGATTTTTTCCTTCATTTCAACTTTGGTGAATCTGGCAATTATGTGTCTTGGAGTTGCTCTTCTCGAGGAGTATCTTTGTGGCGCTCTCTGTATTTCCTGAATTTGAATGTTGGCCTGCCCTGCTAGGTTGGGGAAGTTCTCCTAGATGATATCCTGAAGAGTGTTTTCCAACTTGGTTCCATTTTCCCCCTCACTTTCAGGCACCCCAATCAGACGTAGATTTGGTCTTTTTACATAATCCCATACTTCTTGCAGGCTTTGTTCGTTTCTTTTTCTTCTTTTTTCTTTTGGTTTCTCTTCTTGCTTCATTTCATTCATTTGATCCTCAATTGCTGATACCCTTTCTTCCAGTTGATCGAGTTGGTTACTGAAGCTTGTGCATTTGTCACGTATTTCTTGTGTCATGGTTTTCATCTCTGTCATTTCGTTTATGACCTTCTCTGCATTAATTAGTCTAGCTGTCAATTCTTCCACTCTTTTTTCAAGATTTTTAGTTTCTTTGCGCTGGGTACGTAATTCCTCCTTTAGCTCTGAGAAGTTTAATGGACTGAAGCCTTCTTCTCTCATCTCGTCAAAGTCATTCTCTGACCAGCTTTGATCCGTTGCTGGCGATGGGCTGCGCTCCTTTGCAGGGGGAGATGCGCTCTTATTTTTTGAATTTCCAGCTTTTCTGCCCTGCTTCTTCCCCATCTTTGTGGTTTTATCTGTCTCTGGTCTTTGATGATGGTGACGTACTGATGGGGTTTTGGTATAGGTGTCCTTCCTGTTTGATAGTTTTCCTTCTGACAGTCAGGACCCTCAGCTGTAGGTCTCTTGGAGGGAGATTGCTTGAGGTCCACTCCAGACGCTGTTTGCCTGGGTATCAGCAGCAGAGGTTGCAGAAGATAGAATATTGCTGAACAGCGAGTGTACCTGTCTGATTCTTACTTTGGAAGCTTCCTCTCAGGGGTGTACTCCACCCTGTGAGGTGTGGGGTGTCAGAATGCCCCTAGTGGGGGATGTCTCCCAGTTAGGCTACTCAGGGGTCAGGGACCCACTTGAGCAGGCAGTCTGTCCCTTCTCAGATCTCAACCTCCGTGTTGGGAGATCCACTGCTGTCTTCAAAGCTGTCAGACAGAGTCGTTTGCGTCTGCAGAGGTTCTGCTGCTTTTTTGTTGTTGTTGTTTAGACTCCCAGAGGTGGAGTCTACAGAGACAGGCAGGTTTCCTTGAGCTGCTGTGAGCTCCACCCAGTTAGAGCTTCCCAGCAGCTTTGTTTACCTACTTAAGCCTCAGCAATGGCGGGCGCCCCTCCCCCACCCTCGCTGCTGCCTTGCAGTTAGATCGCAGACTGCTGTGCTAGCAATGAGGGAGGCTCCGTGGGTGTGGGACTCTCCCGGCCAGGTGTGGACATATTCTCCTGGTGTGCCCGTTTGCTTAAAGCGCAGTATTGGGGTGGGAGTTACCTGATTTTCCAGGTGTTGTGTGTCTCAGTTCCCCTGGCTAGGAAAAGGGATTCCTTTCCCCCTTGCTTCCCAGGTGAGGCGATGCCTCGCCCTGCTTCAGCTCTCACTGGTCGGGCTGCAGCAGCTGACCAGCACCGATTGTCCGGCACTCCCTAGTGAGATGACCCCAGTACCTCAGTTGAAAATGCAGAAATGACCAGTCTTCTGTGTCGCTCACGCTGGGAGTTGGAGACTGGAGCCGTTCCTATTCCGCCATCTTGCTCCGCACCCCCACCCACAGTCTTGTTAAAGGTTTGTCAATTTTGGTTATCTTTTCAAAAGAAACCATTTTCATTTCATTGATCTTTGTATTCTTTTAGTCTTGGTTTCATTTACTTCTGCTCCTTTATTCTTTCTTTCTATTAACTTTGGTTTTTCAGGTGCCTTTTTTCAGGGAGAAAAAAAGAATAAAAAATTGGGGGTTTGTTTAGTTTTGCTTTTCTAGTTCCTTGAGGTGTATCATTAGGTTGTTTATTTGAAGTCTTTTTACTTTTTGATATAGATGTTTATTGCTATACACTTCCCTCCTAGAACCGCTTTTGCTGTATTCCATAGGTTTTGGTATTTTGTTTCTATTTTCATTTGTCTCAAGAAATTTTACAATTTACTTTAAAATTTCTTCACTGGTCCATTTGTTGTTTAATTTCCATCAGTTTATACTGTTTCCAATGTTCCTGTGATTATGGATTTCTAGTTTTATTCCACTGTGGCCAGAAAAGATAAATATAATTTCAATTTTAAAAATTTGTTAACACTTGTTTTGTGACCTAATGTATGATCAATCCTGGAGAATATTCCATGTGCCATTGAGAAATATGTGTATTCAGCAACTGTTGGATGGAATGTTCTGTAAATGTCTGTTAGGTCCATTTGGTCCAGAGTACAGTTTAACGACTATGTTTCTTTGTTGCTTTTCTGTCTGGATGATCTGTTCACATTGAAAGTGTGGATGTTCCCTAGCATTACTGTATTGCAATCTATCTCTTTTTAGGTCTATTAATATTTGTTTTATTTATTTGGGTGCTCTGGCGTTGGGTGTGTATATATTTACAATTGTTATATCCTCTTGCTGTATTGACCCCTTTGTCATTATATAATGGCCTTCTCTGTCTTTTTTTTTTTTAACCATCTTGATTTAAGTTTATTTTATGTGATAAAACTATAGACACTCTTGCTCTTTTTTGGTTTCCATTTGCATAAATTATCTTTGTCCATACCTTCACTTTCAGTCTGTGCTTATCTTTATAGATGAAGTGAGTTTCTTGTAGCCAGCATATGGCTGGGTCTTGTTTTTAATCCATTCTGCCACTCTTAATTGGAGAATTTAATCCATTTATATTCAAGGTTATTGCTGATAGGTAAGGGTTTACTATCGCCATGTTGTTCCTTGTTTTTGGTTGTTTTGTAGATTCTTTCTTCCTATTTTCCTCTCTTACTGTCTTCCTCTATGGTAAGTGATTTTCTCTAGCAGCGTGCTTTGATTTTGTGTTTATTTTTAGTGTATCTACTATAGGTTTTTGCTTTATGGTTACTGTGAGGCTTACAAAAAAAACTTATAATAGGTCATTTTAAACTGATAATCACTTAACTTTGCAAAGAAAAGTAACAAAAACAAACTCTATACTTTAACACCACCATTGCCATTTTGACTTTCTGATGTTTCGATTTAATCTTTTTATTGCTTAAACAATTGTCTGTCTCTTAAATAACTCTTGTAGTTATTGTTTTTAATAGTTTTGTCAGCTAGATGTGGTGGCTCAAGCCTGTAATCCCAGCACTTTTGGAGGCAGAGATGGGCAGATCACCTGAGGTCAGGAAATCGAGACCAGCCTGGCCAACACGGTGAAACCCTGTTTCTACTGAAAATACAAAAATGAGCCAGGTGTGTTGGCACATATCTGTAATCCCCGCTACTCAGCAGCTGAGGCATGAGAATTGCTTCAACCCAGAAGGTGCAGGTTGCAGTGAGCTGAGACTGCACCACTGCGCTCTCCAGCCTGGGTGACAGAGTGAGGCTCTGTCTTAAAAAAAAAAAAAAAAAAAAAAAAAAAAAAGTTTTGTCTTTTTGTCTTTATACTTAACATATAAGTAGTTTACTCACCCCATTTACAGTATTAGAATATTCTGAATTTGTCAGAATTCTTATTTTACCAGTGAGTTTTCTTTTGCCAGTGAGTTTAACACCATTAGATGCTTTCTTTTTACCCATTAGCATCCTTCACTTTCTGACTGAAGAGCTCCCTTTAGCATTTTTTGTAAGACTGGTCTGGTGTTGATGAATTCCCTCAACTTTTGTTTGTCTGGGAAAATCTTTATCTTGCCTTTGTGTTTATAAAGGGTAACTTTGCTGGGTACAGTATTCTTGCTTGGCAGTTTTTTTTCTTTTCCTTCAGCACTCTAAATATAGCATTCCACTCTCTTCTGGTCTGCAGGGTTTCTGCTGGGATATCTGCTGAAAGCTCTATTGGGGTCTGTTGAATGGGATACATTTCTTTTCTCTTGCTGCCTTGAGTATTCTTTCTTTGCGTTTGATTTTTGTTAACCAGATTGTTATGTGTCATAGGTATTTCTTCTTTGGGTTGATTTTATTGCTGATCAGTAAGCTTCCTGTACCTAGACAATGTCATCTTTCTCCAGATTTGGGACTTTTTCAGCCATTATTTGCTTAAGTATGCTTTCTACACCCTTTTCTTCCTCATCTTCAGGAATTCCTATTATGTGGAGGTTAGTTTGCTTGATGGTATTCCACAATTCTTGTAGGTCTTCTTTACCCTTTTTTATTCTTACTCCTCTGAATGGGTAATTTCCTATGTTCTGTCCTTAAGCTCACCAATTCTTTTCTTTGATCAAGTCTGCTGCTAAAGCTTTCCAATGAGTTATTCCAGTTCAGTTACTGTATTGTTTATAGATAGGACTTCTATTTGTTTTTAACTTGTTTCTATTTCTTTGTCAAATTTCTCTCTATATTCCTGGATTGCTTTCCAAATTTCATTTAATTTTCTATCTCTATTTTCTTGTGATTCTCTAAACTTTTTTAAGAGGCTTATTCTGAATTCTGTCTGACATTTCATAGGTCTTCAATTCTTCTGAGTCCACTGGTGGAGCTTTGTTGGTTTCTTTTGGTGGTGTCATATTTCCCTAAGTTTTCATAATCGTTGCTTGTTTATGTTGATGCCTGCACATCTGAGGATAGAGCCATTGCTTCTCGTTTTTGCAGGTGTTCTTTGGTGATTTCGGGCCTTTACTTCTTCGTATGAGAGCTTAAGTACTGGTCTATTGTTTCTTCCCATTCTGGGGAGCACTTACAGTGAGCATCAGAACTGAAACACTGCACTAAAACTAACTTTCCCTGCCATTTGAAACACTGCACTAAAACTGAACTAATTTGCCCTGCCATTCGAAACATTGCACTAAAACTAAACTAACTTGCTCTGCCATTGTTTCACAGATGGGAAGACTTACAGTGACCACTGAAAGGTAAATGTTGTTCTGGAACTATATTGCTACCCTGTCGTCATTTCCAGTCTGTGAAAGTCTTAAGTGGGCACTGGAACTTAATCCCAACCTTTTTTTTTTGAGACACCGTTTTGCTCTGTTGCCCAGGTTGGAGTGCAGTGGCGTGATCTTGGCTCACTGCAACCTCTGTCTCCCAGGCTCAAGCGATTCTGTTGCTTCAGCTTCTAAAGTAGCTGGGATTACAGGCATGTACCACCACATGCAGCTAACTTTTGTTTTTGTGGTAGAAATGGGATTATGTTGCCCAGGCTGGTCTTGAACTCCTGGGCTCAAATGATCCACCCAACTTGGCCTCCCAAAGTGGGATTACAGAAATGAGCGGCCATGCCAGGCTTAATCCCAATTTTATAGCTGTTTCTGGGCCAGGGGAAGGTTCCATGTGAGCACTAAGTTTTGTGAAAAATCCATCCAGGGATTCAGGCTTTCCCACTGATTACACCCCAGTGGCACTAAGACACAGCTAGCCTTGTCAATAGGGTATCTTGGCTGATTTGAGTACACAGTAGCTGCAAGATCTATATATGAGTTGCTACAATCAGTGCTCTGCTCTTTGTCCCCAATTTACCCCAGGTAGTTCAGCTCTCCTGGCTCTCCCAGATGGAACTGGAGTGGGCTCCCTGGGAAGATTCCCAGACCAGTGAGGAGACTGAATACCCACCTCCAATTCCTTCCTCTCACCTTGGAAACTGTAGGGCTAGGAAACTTCTCCCTGAGTGGTGTTATGCCAGTTTGGGGGAAGGGGTGGCACAGTCTGAAATGACCACTTATTTTACAAAAAATTTTGTCGGCCCAGGAGGTTTCTCCACTTCTTCCCCAAGTTCTGGTGAACTCAGGTTGGTGTTCTTGTCTTTGAATATTTTTTTTTTTTTTTTTTTTTGAGATGGAGTCTCGCTCTTTCGCCCACGCTAGAGTACAGTGGCATGATCTTGGCTCACTGCAAACTCCACCTCCAAGTTCAAGCAATTGTCCTGTCTCAGCCTCCCAAGTAGCTGGGATTACAGGCAGCTACCACCACACCCAGCTAATGTTTGTATTTTTAGTAGAGACAAGGTTTCAACAGGTTGGCCAGGCTGGTCTCAAACTCCTGATCTCAAGTGATCCACACGCCTCGGCCTCCCAACGTGCTGAGATTACAGGATTGAGCCACCGCGCCCAGCCTGAATAATTTCTAGTTGTATTTTTGTGGGAAGAGTGATGCCAAGGATCTTTTATTCCACTATCTTGCTGACATCACACTCTTCCCCTAGTGTCTCCATTTTCTCTAGTCTTCTTCCTCCCTAAGGGAATCTATCTCTTCTGCAGAGGGGGAGGTGGGGTATAGAGATAAGGATCTGGAAGTCTAACTGTTCCTACATAGACTATCAACCTCCCTATTTTTAGTATCAGACTTCATCCGTTTCCCCTAATTTGTAATACTTGATGTTTCTAATTCCCAAACATGTGTAGGGTTCAGGGTGAACTGGCTTGCTTCTTGTCCCTCTGCTTTCTTGTATCCCCGTTTCTCAGGCATTTATGTTAGATTATCTTCCAAATGGCTCAGTCCTTTACCATTTTTACATTAGCTTTCCATATTCATACATTATGTTTTGAGAGTGACAAATGAGTTCAGGGTTGCTAGTTTGGTGGCCTCTGAAAAGTTGGACATGAAAGACATCTACCAAAGTTAGAGGACCCAGTAGTACTAGTTTTAAGGAAACATGTTATTAGGGTGCACACACAGTATATACATTCTCTGAGGTCCAGGGGACTTGCGGCTGGAGGCTGCAAGGGTTTGCCAAGACTGGAAACTATCACTTATGGGAATGCAAAGCTAACAAATAACTACTATTAGAAAACAAATTCTATGTTGTGCAAGGGGAAAGGGGAGGCATGTAATTCTCATAATTTTTAACTTTACTGTTAATTATTCATAAGAGACTGGAGCTGGGCAAAAAAAGACTGAAGATTTTTTAAACCTTTCTCCTCCCCAGTTCTCATGTTCGATGATTCTGAAGGAAGTTTCTCAAAACCTGAGTGATACACAGATTCCTTTCTTAGCTCCACCTGTGGCCTCTCTAGCAGGCCTTCTGGGTCTTTTGTCTAACAACCTAATGCACTTTCTCGATCTTCCATAGTACACACACTACATAAGACCTAAAAGAGCCGGGTGCGGTGGCTCATGCCTGTAATCCCATCACTTTGGGAGGCCAAGGCGGGCAGATCACGAGGTCAGGAGATCGAGACCATCCTGGTTAACAAGGTGAAACCCCGTCTCTACTAAGAAATACAAAAAAACTAGCCAGGCGTGGTGGCAGGCACCTGTAATCCCAGCTACTTGGGAGGCTGAGGCAGGAGAATGGCGTGAACCCCGGAAGCGGAGCTTGCAGTGAGCCAAGATCGCACCACTGAACTCCAGCCTGGGCGACAGAGCGAGACTCCGTCTCAAAAAAAAAAAAAAAAAAAAAAGACCTAAAAGAAATGCATATAAAAATGTGAGCTCTATATACAGTATTTAACACTGCTTTATAGCTTTTACTTGTGGCAGTGGTGGTATGTTTCCATACAAGAGACTTTGGCTGTCAACAGACACCATTACAAATAAAATAATTCAAATATAAAAGTAAATTGTATTTGCTGCTTTGGGTTTGTAGATGGAAATCAGGTTCAAGTTTTTGGAGTGAGGTATAATTAGGGAGGTATAATTAATTCCACTATAAGAACAGCCTTCAACTGTGGGATTACACAGAATAAAGAGAGAAGAAAGGAGAGTTTGCCTAAATTGCTTGTGAAGTTTCAAAAACTTAAGAGATTCTAAGCATTGGCTAAAGTGAGCAATGTGTCATGTTTGTCATCTGTCCTCAGGCCACTGTTAGCTTTCTTACCCTTACTATTAAACCCAATGCCACTTCACCTGTCACCACAGTCTCACCTATACAGTCATCTCCTAGTATCCACAGGGGATTGGTTCCAGGATCCCCTGTGAATAACAAAATCCACAGGTGCTCAAGTGCCTTATATAAAATGGTGTAGTATTTGCACGTAACATACACATATCCTCCTGTATACTTTAAATCATCTCTAGACTACTTATAACACCTAATACAATGTAAGTGCTATGTAAATAGTTATTCTGTATTGTTTAGGAAATAATGACAAAGTCTGTCACGTTCAGTACAGATGTAAGCATCATTTCTGCCCCCACATATTTTCAATCCATGGTTAGTTGAATCTATGGATGTGGAAACCACAGATACAGAGGGCTGACTATAGTAACAATTTATAATTAAGATGCAAACAGGTCGGGCACAGTGGCTCACGCCTGTAATCCTAGCACTTTGGGAGGCTGAGGTGGGTGGATCACCTGAGGTCAGGAGTTCGAGACCAGCCTGGCCAACATGATGAAACCCCATCTCCACTAAAAATATAAAAAATTAGCTGGGTATGGTGGCACACACCTGTAATCCCAGCTACTCGGGATGCTGAGGCAGGAGAATCGCTTGAACTCGGGAGGTGGAGGTTGCAGTGAGCTGTGATTGTGCCATTGCACTCCAGCCTGAGCAACAAGAACAAGACTCCATCTCAAAAAAAAAAAAAAAAAAAAAGATGTAAACAAAGTCTCAGTGCAGCTTAAAATAAATGTCATTAACATTACTTGTAGACTGCAGATCCAATTCTGTATAGCAGCAGTCCCCAACTTTGGGGCCGGTTTTGTTGAAAACAATCTTCCCATGGACCAGCAGAGGGGGTAGTTTTGGGATGATTCAAGCACATTATGTTTACTATGCACTTTATTTCTATCATTATTACATCGTAACATATAGTGTAATGCAGAATCAGTGGGAAGCCCTGAGCTTGTTATCCTGCAACTAGAGGGTCTCATCTGGGGGTGACTGGAGACAGTGACAGATCATCAGGCATTAGAGTCTCATAAGGGCAGAATAACCCAGATTCCTCACATGCACAGTTCACAAAAGTGTTCGTGCTCCTATGAGAATCTAATGCCATTTGTTTTAATGCAAAAATCGCAATTACTTTTGCAGCAACCTGATAGATACAGTAAACAGGAAGGCAATGGACAAGTACTGATAACTAAGAGGTAACAAAAAAGAAAGAAACAGAAATTATGAAAGGCAGACAGAAGCCTTAAGTTTTTAGTAAAGAGATGAACAGTTCTATACCCTACATAAGGAGAAGACAGGCGCCTTCTCTTTATAACACACAATTGCTAATTTTCTTTTGATGAAATAAAATTTCAAATAAAGATCAGTAATTTATTTTAAAAGGCAAGAAATATGTGATCAAATGCAGAAGTGAGTCTACTCTAAATTATTAAGATTTGGTCTCTTCATGGCAAAAAATCTATCCAGAAACTTAGCTTTCAAGGATGATTCATTTCCCAAGGGTTTCAGATAGCCAAGGTTTTACAAGTTACAGGAAAAATCGTCAGAAATGTTATTAAGCCAATTCTGTACTTGGCTTAATCTTATGAAGAACATGACCTTGTTTAACCCTCTTCAAGTGTGGGATAGATCTAGTGACTGGCTTCTAAGAACCAAAATTTGGCAAAAGTGATGGGATGTTACTTCTGAGATTAAGTTACAAAAAGTCTGTTATCTTTTGTCTTGAGCACACTATCTTGCTCTCTTGCTTGCTTGCTCTGAAGTAGGCCAGCTGCATGTTGTCAACTGCCGTAGAGAGAGGCTCATGTGGCAAATAACAGACATCTCCAGCCAACAGCTAGCGAAAATCTGAGGCCCGCCAACAGTCACGTGAGAGAGCTTAAAGGCAGATCCTCTCCCAGCTGAGCCTTGGGATGACTGCAGCCCGGCTGACAGCTTGACTGCAACTTCATTAAAGATCTGAGCTAGAAGCATCTAGGTAGCTTTGCCTGAATTTCTGAACCACAGAACCTATGAGACAACACACGTTTGTTGATTTAAGTCATTAATACATTTTAGAATAATTTGTTATGCTTCATATATAAATCATACAGATTTTGGTGTCAGGAGTAAAGTTCTGTTGTAACACATACCAAAAATGTGGGAGAAGTATTAGAACTGGGAAATAGGTTCTAATAACAGGGCCCAGTTCTAATACTTTAAGGCCTTTCAGGAGAGCAGCCTAAATTGCCAGGAATTGACAGTTGGTAGATTTTGGACTGTTAGGAGTTGGACTGTGAGTTTTAAGGAATGTGAGGAACATCTGAGTAGAAACTGGAGGCAAAGGATCTCGGTTAGGTAGTTGTGGAAAGTTTAGCAACCCAATTTTACAGTGATGTGGAAGGTAGAAAATGTGCTGAATGAATTAGATGGTCTAGCTAAAAATATTTCCAAGCAAAGTTAACTGCCTGATTTTCTTCTTGGTGTTTACAATAAGATGTAAGAGGAGAGAGAAACTGAGTGAAAGACAGTTTAAAAGAAAAAGGAGCCAGGACATGACGGTTTTGAAAGTGGATGTGAAAATTCCTAGCCTCACCATCTTCAACACTAGCCGTGTGGCAAGCTCACATTTCCTACACTTAACTCTGCTTCCCATCGTCAGAGCCCCTTCTCTACCTTCAACTCCCTTGCCTCTCCTTTATGAGGACCCTGGTGATTACTTTGGGCCCACCAGATAATCGGTCATCTCCTCATCTAAAATTCCTTAATTACATCTGTAAACTTCCTTTTGCCAGGTAAGGTAATATATTCTCAGATCCCAGGGATTAGGAAATGGACATCTGGGTTTGTTTGTTTTTCCAATTTTTATTTAGATTCAGGGGGTACATGTGCAGGCTTGTTACAAGGGCATAGTGTGGGATGCTGAAGTTTGGAATATGATTGAACCTGTCACCCAGGTAGTGAGTACACTTTTTCAACCCTTGTTTTTCCTTCCCTCTCCTGCCCTCTTGTATTCCCAGTGTCTACTGTCCCCATCTTTATGTCCATTTGTACCCAATGTTTACCTCCCACTTACAAGTGAGAACATGAGGTACTTGTTTTTCTGTTTCTGCATTAATTTACTTAGGATAATGACCTCAAGCTCTATCCAAACTGCTGCCAAGGACATGATTTCACTCTTTTGTTATGGCTGTGCAATATTTCATGGTGGATATGTACACATTTTCTTTATCTAATGGAAGTGGACATCTTTATGGGGTCATTATTCAGTCTACTACTTGCAAGCAATAGACAACTAATGCATTATACTTAGAATTTCCGCAGTTTATAAAGAGGAACACAGGGATGAACAAAGTGCCATATACTGGAGAAACGCCAGTCATAAAGCCCTCACAAACAAAAAACCTCATACACGTCTTTAAATTTTAACACAATCGGTTGTGGAGGAAAATGCTCTTATTCTTAGGGATATATGCTGAAGAAGCATAATATCTGCAACTTTCAACTAATACCAACAAAAAAAAGCCATGTGAGTATACATATACACAGAGAAGATAAAGCAAATATGGCAAAATTTTAACAATAATTCTCTGTTAGGGTATATAGGTATTTATGGTACTATTCTTTCCATGTTTCTCTATAAAAAAAATTGGAAAAAATCAGGAAGATAAAAGTTTCAACACAACAAATATATTAACCATGCAAAGCTCACTGTAGTACATTATAAGGAATATGTCATTTGTGGCCGGGAGAAGTGGCTCACACCTATAATCCCAGAATTCCAGGATTCCTGCCTGAGGCGGATTGCTTGAGTAACAGGAGTTCAAGAACAGCCTGGGCAACATGGAGAAGCCTTGTCTCTACAAAAAACACAAGTATTAGCCAGGCATGGTGGCGTGCACCTGTAATCCCAGTTACTTGGGAGGCTGAGGCGGGAGAATTGCTTGAACCCGTGGGGTCAAGGCTGCAGTGAGCTGTGATTATGCCACTGCACTCCAGCCTGGGTGACAGAATGAGATCCTGTCTCAAAAAAAAATATATATATATATATATACACACACACACACACACACACACACACATATATATATATATATAGAGAGAGAGAGAGAGAGAGAGAAGAGGGCTGGGAACCCAGCACTTTGGGAGGCCAAGACGGACGGATCACTTGATGCCAGGGGTTCAAGACCAGCCTGGTCAACATGGCAAAACCTAGTCTCTACTAAAAATACAAAATTAAAAATACAAAAATTAGCCATGCGTTGTGGCATGCGCCTGTAGTCCCAGCTTCTCAGGAGGTTGAGAAAGAGAATTGCTTGAACTCAGGAGGCAGAGGTTGCAGTGAGCCAAGATCATGCCACTGCACTCCAGCCTAGGCAATAGAGACTGTCTCAAAAAAAAAAAAAAAAAAAAAAAATTCATTTGTGAATGGGCTAAAACTGAGAAACTCAGAGGTTAGCGACCTACTCTGTAACAAAGGCCAGGGTAAATATTTTAGGTTGTATGAACCATAGTCTCTGTTCCAACTATTCAACTCTAGTGCTGCAGGGCAAATGCAGCCCACACAAAACATATAAATGATTGAGCGTAGTATGTTCTAATAAAACTTTATTTACCAAAATGTATGACAGGGCCAGGTGTGGTGGCTCACGTCTGTAATCCCAGCACTTTGGGAGGCTGGGGTAGGCATATTGCCTGAGCTCAGGAGTTTGAGACCAGCCTGGGCAACATGGTAAAACCCCATCTCTACTAAAAACACAAAAATTAGCCAGGCATGGTGGTGCACACCTATAATCCCAGCTACTCAGGAGGCTGAAGCAGGAGAATTGCTTGAACCTGGGAGACAGAGGTTGCAGTGAGCTGAGATCGCACCAATGCACTCCAGCCTGGGTAACAGAGCAAGACTTTGTCTCAAAAAAAAAAAATAATAATAATAATAAAAATAAATACATACATACATACATAAAAAACAAAAACACAACAAAGAAACAAACAAAATGGATGATAGGCCAGATTTGGCCTGCAGGTTGTGATTTGCTAATCTCTGATTTAATTAAAATCAGTTTTTAAAAAATAGATCTTTAGACCATCTCCAGAAATATGTACCAATGACTAAACTATGTGCTTAGCACAACATTATGCATTATAGACTCTAAATTTTTGCTTTTTCTCATAGTTTTCTTCAACATACATACACACATACACGCTTTTTTTTTTTTTTTTTTTTTAGACAGGGTCTTACTCTGTCACTCAGGCTGGAGTGCAGTGGCACAACCACGACTCACTGCAGCTTTGACCAGACTCAAGGGATCCTTCCACCTCCGCCTCCTAAGTAGGTAGGACTATGGGCACCTGCCACCACACCTAGCTAATTTTTGTATATTTTATAGCGTGAGGATTTTGCCATTTTGCCCAACCTGGTCGCGAACTCCTGGGCTCAAGTGATCCACCCACCTTGGCCTCCCAAAGTGCTAGGATTACAGGCGTGAACCACTGCACCCAGCTGTACATATACATTTTTTAACTCCAAAGGTTAAAAGACTAGTCTTACAACCAGGGGTTTTGAATTCAGATTTACTGTAAACTAAATATAATTTATCCCTTTCCTTTCTTTCTGTAAACTCATTGTAAACTCTAATATAATCCTTCCTTCCAATTATAGTTCAGAGCACAGAATTAATCAGAAGCCTTAGCTTCTGACAAAGTTTCATCATTGGTTTATGCCTGGCCTGCTGTTATTTATTTAGTAATATAATTTATTATTTTTAAATAATGCAATAAACATTCGCCTTTGAAGAATTATGACTTGATACTTTCACATGCAGAGAAAACACGTAACTCCAGCCAGATATGATTACACAAAAAGGAATCTGGAGTTTGAAATCCCCCTGGGCTCTTGTGGTCCATTAGACACTCATTATCTCTAAAACACAAATACTGTAAAACAGCTGATAACATGCATGTTTACATATTTTCATTTGTTTAAAAATATTTTGACAGCTTTGCAAATCTCGGACTAGTTCTAGAAAAGTTCCACAGTCTTGTGCTGCCTAGAAACAACTGAATAAATGTTGTCAATACTTCTTATATCAAGAAGAAAAAAAATTAATCAGTCTAGAAGCATGATATTCTTTCTATTCCAACAGTAGAAAGAATTTAGAAGAATTCTATTTCTTTTAAGAAAAAGAAATGGTTCAGTGTATCAACTTTCGATAAAGTTGGACAAGATGGATTGGAACGTGAATTGAGTTGGGAATGTGTCGTGACTGTGAAATAGGAACCTCTTCCTCTTACAGAAAGTAGTACACAGGAAACTAAGCATTAAGGCATTGATTTCCTGTGGGAAAAAAGTTTAGTGTGCAGAATGATTAGGAAATCATATTATCTGACCACAGGACATTTATCAGGCAGGAATGCTATTCTGTTCAAAGGAAAGAGTCTCAAGTTTTCAGAGACACTGAAAGACAGTTAAAATATGCAAGTAAAGTCAACAGTAATTTCATAAATTTCCTTTCACTGGAGTCCTTTTCCCCTCTTTTCTCAAACTGGGGAACTTTTACTTATCCTTTAAACATGAGAATACAGTAGCACCATCTCTGAGCTCACAGGGCATTCTGAATGCCCTGTTCTTATGGCAGTTACCATACTGAATTACCATTAAATGTAAATCTATCTTCTTCATTGGACTTAAGGAGAGAGGTAGAGTCTTAATCATCTTTATATTCTGGATGGAGGAACAAATGGACATGTGGATCAAAGAAGAATAAAAGAGTGAGATCCTTTCATAGTCATCTCCATTTTTACAGCTGATAGACTCACAGAAGTTTCTGAAACCAATTTACAGCAAAGATTGAACATAAAAAGACAGAAAAAGTGACTCTGTTGGAGCTTTCCTGATTGGAACCTACTGATACAACATTATAAAATACTGGCATTCATTCTATCATTCTATTCAATTCTTGCAAGAAGAAAATTAAAGAAGTTTTACTTTTTAAAAAAATTAAAGGCCAGGCATGGTGGCTCACGACTGTAACCCCGGCACTTTGGGAGGCCGAGGCGGGCAAATCACGAGGTCAGGAGTCCGAGACCAGCCTGGCCAACATGGTGAAACCCCATCTCTACTAAAAATACAAAACTTAGCCAGGCATGGAGGCGGGCACCTGTAATCCCAGCTACTCGGGAGGCTGAGGCAGGAGAATCATTTGAATCAGGGAGGCAGAGGTTGCAGTGAGCCGAGATAGTGCTACTGCACTCCAGCCTGGGTGACAAAGCAAGACTCCATCTCAAAAAAAAAAAAAAAATTAAAGACACTGTATAGGCAGCTGGGCACAGTGGCACATGTCTGTAGTCGCAGCTACTTAGGAGGGTGAGGTGGGAGAATCACTTGAGGCCAGGAGTTTGAGACCAGCCTAGGCAACACTGGGAAACCCTGTCTTGGGGGAAAAAAAAAACTTAAAATAATGGTTTAAAACCATTGTATAGTATTCTCTTTTGCTTAATTACACTTTAAAATGTTCATAAGGGAACAATAAAAAAATCCATGTACCAAAAAAAAAAGAAAAATGGCAGTGAAATGGCTAGGCTTTGTGTCCCTACCCAAATCTCATCTTGAATTATAATCCCCATAATCCCCACGTGTCCATAATCCCCACGTGTCAAGGGAGAGACCAGGTGGAGGTCACTGAATCACGGCAGAGACTCCCCCATGCTGTCCTCGTGACAGTGAGTGAGTTCTCATGAGAGCTGACGGTTTTACATGGGGCTCTTCGTCCCTCACTTAGCACTTCTCCTTCCTGACTTGTGAAGAACGTGCCTTGCTTCCTCTTGGCCTTCTACTATGATTTTAAGTGTCCTGAGGCCTCCCCAGCCATGCTGAACTGTGAGTCAATTAAACCTCTTTCCTTTATAAACTACCCCGTCTTGGGCAGTTCTTTATAGCAGTATGAAAACGGACTAATACCGGTAGAAAATCTAAGAAGTTCTCCCTAGCCCCCAACATCAAGACTTTGATATAAGAAAGAACACAGTACCTTTTCAAAACCAGTAATTTTAATCTTGTTGTTGCTTTTTTTTTTTTTTTTGCCTGGAAGAACATTCTATATAAACCACATTTCAGATATGAGTGCTTTGTCTTTTTTTCTTTTTCTTTCTTTTTTTTTTTTGGAGACAGAGTCTTACTCTGTCACCCAGGCTGGAGTGCAATGGCACAGTCTTGGATCACTGCAAAACTTCTGCCTCTCGAGTTCAAGCAATTCTCCTTCCTCAGCCTCCCAAGTACCTGGGATTACAGGAACCCACCACCACGTTCAGCTAATTTTTAGTAGAGATAAAGTTTCACCATCTTAGCCAGGCTGGTCTTGAACTCCTGACCTCAGGTGATCCACCTGTCTCAGCCTCCCAAAGTGCTGGGATTACAGGTGTGAGCCACTGCACCCAGCTGAAAATGGCTATCATTGTGCCAGCATTTAAAAGCTGAAATCTAGATATCTTTTTTCCCCATTTTAAGTAGATTTTAATAAAAGCATGTATGTAAAAAGTTTATATGTAAAGGAAAATGTGCAAACCACAGCTAAACAGCTCAATGAAATTCTTTTGTATTTTTTTTTTTTTTTTTTTTTGAGACGGAGTCTCGCTCTGTCGCCCAGGCTGGAGTGCAGTGGCGCGGTCTCGGCTCACTGCAAGCTCCGCCTCCCGGGTTTATGCCATTCTCCTGTCTCAGCCTCCCGAGTAGCTGGGACTACAGGCGCCTGCCATCTCACCCGGCTAATTTTTTGTATTTTTAGTAGAGACGGGGTTTCACCGTGTTAATCAGGATGGTCTTGATCTCCCGACTTCATGATCCACCCTTCTCGGCCTCCCAAAGTGCTGGGATCACAGGCATGAGCCACCGCGCCTGGCCAGCTCGATGAAATTCTATGGAGTAAACACAGATTGAGAAATAGAAGATGACCCAGTGGCCTTCCTTGTGCCTCCTTCTAGTCATAATGTATCCTTTCTTCCAATAAGAGTAACTCTGAACTTTACAGGAATGGAATCACACCCCACTCCTGATAACCTCCATTCTACTTTCTGTCTCTATGAATTTACCTATTCTATGTACCCCGTAAGTCAAATTATACAACATTTGTCCTTTTGTGTCTGGCTTATTTCACTTAGCACGGTGTCTTGAAGGTTCATCCATATTGTAGCACGTATCAGAATTTCATTCTTTT
This sequence comes from Piliocolobus tephrosceles, assembly GCF_002776525.5. Classification (NCBI taxonomy): domain Eukaryota; kingdom Metazoa; phylum Chordata; class Mammalia; order Primates; family Cercopithecidae; genus Piliocolobus; species Piliocolobus tephrosceles. The sequence continues at coordinate 297,935 of NW_022334829.1, forward strand.
TTAAGGCTGAATAATACTCCTTTGTGATCTGTCTATCCATCTATAGCACATTTTGTTTATCCATTCATCTGTCAATGGACATTTAGGTTGTTTCCACCTTTTGACTGTTGTGAATAGTGCTGCTATGAACACTGGTGTACAAATATCTGTATTCCTGCTTTGAACTCTTTTGTATATATACACAGAAGTGGAATTGCTGGATCAAATGGTAATTTTATAATTTTTTTAGGAACTACCATACTATTTCCCGTATCTTTTTTATTATAAGCATCCTAGTGGGTGTGAAGTAGTATCTGATTCTAGTTTTGATTCACCACAAATTGGGTGATTCAAGAGGAACCAACTCTGGCTGACTTAAACTACTAATTGGGTGATATAAATTTTTATTATTGGAGTTGCAAGAATTCTTTATACAATCTGGATACCAATCTCTAGATAGCATCTGTGGGTTGTCTTTTCACTTTCTTTATAATATTTACAACACAAAAGTTTTTAGTTTCAATGCAGCCCAATTTGGATTTATCTCAGGAATGCTAGGGCAGTTCAATGTAAGATAATCATCCAGTGTAATACATAATAATAAAATATAAAGAAAAACACATCATCTCAATACACACAGAAAAAACACTGGGCAAAACTCAACATCACTTCATAACAAAATACTTAGCAAACTAAGAACAGAAGAAAGCTTCTTTAACATGATAAAGGACATTTTATTTAAAAATCCACAGCGGGCAGGGCATGGTGGCTCACGCCTGTAATCCCAGCACTTTGGAAGGCTGAGATGGGTTGATTGCCTGAGCTCAGGAGTTTGAGACCAGCCTGGTCTGGATAGATTTGAATCAAAGAATCAAAATAAAGTGAAATAAATCACTCTAAAGAAACACAATTTTGCAAGTCATGTATCTGCTATGGGGTTAATATTCAGAATTATGTAAAGAACTTCTATAATTCAATGGCAAAAAATCAAACAATCCAATTTTAAAAATGGACAAAGTATTTTTCCCCAAAGATGACACATAAATAGACAACATGCACATGAAAAGATGCTCAACATCACTAATCAGCAGAGAAATGCAAATCAAAACCGTAAGGAGTTACCATTCATATCTATTAGAATGGCTACTATTAAAAAAAAAAACAGAAAATAACAAGTGTTGGTGAGCTGTGGAAAACTGGAACCTTTGTGCACTACTGGAAGGGATGTAAAATAGTGTAGCTGCTATGGAATAACAGTACAGTAGGTTCCTGAAAAAATTAAAAATAGAACTCCCATGTAATTCAGCAATTCCACTTCTGAGTATACACAAAATAACTGAAAGCAAGAACTCAAAGAGAGATCTGCACATCATGTTCACTGCAGCACTATTCACAATAGCCAAGAAGTGGAAGCAACTCAAACTGATCAACAGACGAATGGATAAACAAAATGTGGTACAGACTACGATGAAATACTTATGCAGCCTGAAAAAGGAAGTCCTGTCACATCCTATAACATGGATGAACCTTGAGTACATTATGCTAACTCAAACAGGCCAGTCACAAAGAGACAAATACTGTTTGACGCCACATGAGGTACTTAAATTGAGACAAAAGTAAAATAGGGACCGCCAGGAGTAGGGAGGAGGGGAGAGGGGAGAAGAAGAATGGAGAGTTATTGTTTAATGAGTATAAAGTTTTCCATTTTTCAAGATTAAAAGTTTCTGAATCTGTTTCACAACACTGTATATATGTTGAACACTACTGAGATGTACAGTTATAAGTCTTTAAGAGAGTGTATTTTATGTCATGTGTTTCTCATCACAATGAAAAAAAACAATTCCAGGCAGGTTACAGATCTACAAGAGAAGGGTAAAGCAACATAGGAGGATATATTCAAGGACTTGAATTGGAAAAAAGACTTATTAAATGGTATGGCAAAAGCACTAAACATAAATAAAAAGATTACTAAATTGGGCATTAAAATTAACTTCTAGTCTTCAAAAGACAGCCGTAAGGGAGAGAAAAGGCAAGGCAGATAGATGGGAGAAGTTATTTGAAATACATATAAAGTGTACATATCAACACATGTAAATAATTCCTAAAAATCAATGCGAAAAAAGCAAACGATTCAAAAGAACACCAGGCAAAGAACCTGAACTGGCAATTCACAACACAGCCTACTGGTCAACGACATATGAAAAGGTGCTCAGTCTCAGTTACTAAGGAAATACAAATGTAAACCAAAACGAGACATTAATACACATGAGGAAGAAAACTACAATTTTAGAAGATTAAACTGTACAAGGTATTGGCAAAGAAGAACTGAAGTTCTTACACATCTGCTGGTTAGAGAGTAAACAGGTATAATCACTCTGAAAAACTCTTTGGCACTATCTCTCAAATTTGCACCTATAGATACCCTTTGACCCATCCTTTTCAATCTCTGATGGAAAAGTTTATTAACTCAGCAGGCCTGGTTGCACATTCCCAAGACAGGCCTGTTTTCAGGATTGGCTACTGGCTGCCTCCTATCATAGAATGTTATGTCTGATAAGAAATGTTTCATGTGTCTGAGGCCTTGGGCCATGCTGTACCGGTTTAACCAGACAGTTTATGCTAACAATGTGATTTATGGTGGACACCTGCTTTTTCTCTGGGGATCTGGATCCTGACCCTGAAGTCAGTTGTACAGGTACTACCAAATGCCTACGTCATGACTGACCCCTAATAAAAATTCTGGACACAAAAGCTCAGGTGAGCTTCCCTGATTAGAAACATTTTGTGTGTGTTGTCACATATGTTGCTGGGGAAATAAAACATGTCCTGTCTGACGCCACTGAGAGGGCACATTAGAAAGTGAGCAGCTGGTTCCTTCCAGACTTTCTCCATGTGCCTTTCCCCTTTGATGATTTTTACTTCATATCCTTTTGCTGTAATCAACTATAATTATAATCATAAGAACTTGTGATTACTATGAGTGGTCTTGGGAACTCCCAATATAACTCCCAGGCATATTCCCAACAAAAATGCATTATTCATGTTCACCAAATGATATGTACAAAGATAATGTGCATCAACATTAAAACAGAGCCAAACTAGAAAAAAAGTCCAAATACTTATGTAATTATAGCGTAATATTAAATAACAAAAATGAACAAGACCCAGCGTGGTGGCTCACAACTGTAATCCCAGCACTTTGGGAGGCCGAGGTGGGTGGATCACGAGCCCAGGAGATCAAGACCATCCTGGCTAACATGGTGAAACCCTGTCTCTACTAAAAATACAAAAAAAAATTAGCCGGGTGTGGTGGTGGGCGCCTGTAGTCCCAGCTACTCGGGAGGCTGAGATGGGAGAATGGTGTGAACCTGGGAGGTGGAGCTTGCAGTGAGCCCAGATCGTGCCACTGCACTCCAGCCCGGGCGACAGAGCGAGCCGTCTCAAAAAAAAAAAAAAAGAATTAGAGTGAAGTAAAAATATTCCCAAATATGCAAAGTCTGAGTCTACCATCAATTTACCTTTACTAAAAAAACTTCTAGGCTGGGCGTGGTAGCTCACGCCTGTACTCCCAGCACTTTGAGAGGCCAAGGTGGGTGAGTCACAAGGTCAGGAGTTTGAGACCAGCCTGGGAATTATTGCGAAACCCCATCTCTACTAAAAATACAAAAATTGGCCAGGCGTGGTGGTGGGCACCTGTAGTTCCAACAACTTGGGAGGCTGAGGCAGGAGAATTGCTTGAACTCAGGAGATGGAGATGGAGGTTGCAGTGAGCCAAGATCATGCCACTGCACTCCAGCACGGGCAACCAAGCAAGACTCTGTCTCAAAAAAAAAAAAAAAAAATTCTAAAGAATGCACTTGGGGGAAAAAATAGGAAACCAATCTGAGAAAGATGATCTTAGATGCAAGAAATAATTGTGAGCACGGGAAATGGTAAACATATACAGAAACATAATATTGTCCATATAAAGTAACAGTAATGATGTCTAACATACAGTGTTAAAAAAAGAACTTAACTACTCAACAGTAATAGCATAAGCATTAAAAGGGTGGCTATCAGAGTTAAGATATTTGTGTGGGGATTTAAAAATATTGAATAACTTTATAACTGGAGTTTGAATAGTAATATATATTTATTTATTTGTTTTTGAGACAGAGTCTTGCTCTGTCGCCCAGGCTGGAGTACAATGGTATGATCTTGGCTCACTATAACCTCTGCCTCTAGGTTCAAGCGACTCTCCTGCCTCAGCCTTCTGAGTAGCTGTGATTATAGGCGCTTGCCATCTCGCCTGGCTAATTTTTATATTTTTAGTAGAGACAGGGTTTCACCATGTTGGCCAGGCTGGTCTGGAACCCCTGACCTCAGGTGATCCATCCACTTTGGCCTCCCAAAGTGCTGGGATTACAGGTGTGAGCCACAGTGCCTGGCCTGACAGTAATATTTAAAGGTTAACAAAATAATAAATATGTGTAATGTCTAAAATAAGGGAAGATGGAATTTTTTAAAATTATGCAAAAAGAAGCAGGCCACAAAAGCACAAAAGAAGTGGGGAAAATGAAAAGCATTTGAAAATATAGTTTTGAAAGAGGGACAATAGGTCTGCAATCCCAATAAACGTAAAAGCCCTACACTTGCTCGAAAAACAACATAGGTAAGATTAGACTAACTACAACTCTAACTATAGGCTATCTATTAAAAAAAAAAATTAAAACACAGAGACTCAAAGAATGAAATTTACAAAAACAATATACTAGGGAAATTATAACCAAAAAATATTGGAGATAGCTATAGTAGTATCAAACAAAATATTTTTTAAATAGGCTTCCCAAATTTAGCAAAAACGAACAAAACATAGGATGCCTAGTTAAATTTGAATGTTAGATAAACAACGAATAATTTTTTCAAAAGGAATGATGAATACTTAATTAAATGTTCAATTCAACAAGCTAGAAAAGGAGCAACAGAATACAGCCAAAGAAAGTACTATTTGAAAATACTAATTAGAGAGACAAACTGGTAGTAAGATTATCTTCAAAATAAGCAAACCCCCTGCCAAAATTGTATAAGTAGCATAAATCAGTAATATTAGGACCAAGAAGTACGTATAACTAAAGATACAGATTTTTAAAGGCATTCACTAAATACTACAAACAACTTTATCACAAGTGGTGCAAGATCAGAGATAACCAGCTCCGCATATGTTTATGTCTTTCCATGCCAGACTTTTATTGTTAACTTTTAAGTTCAGGTGCACATGTACAGTTTTGTTCTATAGGTAAACTCATGTCATGGGGGTGTGTTGTACAGATTATTTCAGCACCCAGGTATTAAGCCTAGTACTCATTAGTTATGCTTCCTGATCCTCTCCCTCCTCCACCCTCCAGTACACCCCAGTGTCTTGTACTCCACCATGTGCCCATGTGTTCTCATCATTTAGTTCCCCCTTATAAGTGAGAACATGTGGTATTTGGTTTTCTGTTCCTGTGAACAATGCATCATTTTTGCGATATGTAGAACATACTTACACTAAAAAAGTACTCAATGTTTATCTGAAATTCAAATTTAATTGAGCATCTTGTATTTTATTTAGCAATTCTACTTTAAGACAAAAAGCACTTTTAGTGATAGTCCGTACATTACGATAAAACGTTCAATTTGCTAGAAAATGGTAATGAATCTAAATTTGTAAGCTCTCAAAAAATAGCCTCAAAATAAAGCAAAATTTGACAACTTTAGAGAGAAATGAACAAATCTATTCACAAAGTGGGAGATTTCGACATAGCTCTTTCAATTATTTACAGACCAATGATACAAAACATTAGCATGAATTAAGGGCTACATAACTGTCAAGTTTGACTTCTGGGCTACCAATAAAACCCAGCACCCATTAATTAGTGAATACACATCCTTCTCAAGAACACATACACGTTAAGATTCACAAAAAATGACCCCATCTTAGATCATTAAGCTTCAACAACATTTTACAGAATTAGTATAATTTAGACAATATTCTTTAACTATATTATATTTAAGTTAGAAATGAGTAACAAAAATGTAACTTAGAAAACCCTTAAGAACACATTCTAAATAATTTATGAACACAAATAATTTTAAAATATTTAGTTCAAAACAAAATTAAAATATTTTTAAAATTATGCAGTGAAATCAGAATTTTTTTTTTTTTTTTTTTTTTGAGATGGAGTTTCACTCTTGTTGCCCAGGCTGGAGTGCAATGGTGTGATCTCAGCTCACCGCAACCTCCACCTCCTGGGTTCAAGTGATTCTTCTGCCTCAGTCTCCTGAGTAGCTGGGATTACAGGCATGTGCTACTATGCCTGACAATTTTGTATTTTTAGTAGAGATGGGGTTTCTCCATGTTGGTCAGGCTGGTTTTGTACTCCCAACCTCAGGTGATTCACCTGCCTCAGCCTCCCAAAGTGCTGGGATTACAGGGGTGCGCCACCACACCCGGCCACAATTTTTTTTTCTTGTTATTCTTACCTGATTGAACTTAGAATCATTTTAATAATGGTAACCCCCCACCCCCACTCACTCCCTAATTCCATTAGATTGCTGGAATTAAGCAGACACATTCATGTGGCAAGAACCAAGATATTTATACTATTCGATCTTCCCATCTAAGAACATGATCTGAAGTCTCCATTTAGTTCTTGAGCATCAGAGATCTTTTTCTTTTCTTGTCAGATTAATAAAATCTTGGCTAGTGTGCTGGTTATACTACCACTCCCACAACCCCCAAACACCCTCTGTGCCCCAGGAGGCCAAGCTCTCCAGATTGCATCACCCAGGCTTTCTTGCCCTTTGGCTTATGGTTAGGCAACCGTGAGCACTACTAACAGGTCAGAGCAGCGGCAGGAAGAACTCAGCTGATTCCCCCAGCTCCATCTCGACCTTGCCTCTGTGCTGCCAGTGGCTGTTTTTCTCTAGAGACACAGCACCTGTAGGTGGTTCCTCCTCTATTAATTCCAGTTTCATGAGTCTGATAACTATGTGCCCTCCCTTTGCCCCCGCAGGTCTAAGGGTGGCAATGGCTTCCCATTGTTGCTAGTTACTGGGTGCTTCACCATTCCTTGTTGATTCCCTTATTGTGGCCACACCTTGGTAAGTCATTCCTTTGATAAACTCTTCTCAACTGAACTGTTTTGAATGGGTCATTTGCTTCTTTTCATTATCATAACAGATACAATTAGGTGTTGAATTTTGTGACAATGATCATTCTTTAGAATACCATGAAATGGAGCGAGCAGTGGAGTTGGAAAAAAGCAGTATTTTCCGACTATCATAACTGCATCATTGGTGTGGGTAAGAATAATCAATGGATGCTAATCTAGAGTGTAAAGCCTGATGAAAAGCAAGATACAGTCACGTGCCACATAATGACATTTTGGTCAGTAATAAACCACACTTATGACAGCGGTCCCATAAGATTATAATTCTGTATTTTTACTGTATCTTCCTGTGTTTAGATATGTTTAGATAATACTTATCATAGTGTTACAACTGCCTACAGTATTCAGTACAGTAACAAGCCGTACAGTTTTGTAGCGTAGGAACAACAGGTTACACCACACAGCCTAGCTATGTAGCAGGCTATACTATCTAAATTTATGTAAGTACACCCTATGGTGTTTGCACAATGACAGAATCACCTAGTAACACATTTTTCAGAATGTATTGCCATCGTTAAGCAACATATGGCTATTTGCACACTTTAAGTTTTTTCCACACTGATTGCTTTTATTTTTAATTAATTAGTTTATTTTTGAGACAGGGTCTCACTCTGTCACTCAGGCTGGAGTGCAGTGGTGTGATCTCAGCTCACTGCAGGCTTGACATCCTGGGCTCAGGCAATCCTCTCACCTCAGCCTCCTGTAGCTGGGACAAGAGGCACATGCCACCAGTCCTGTAGAGATAGGGTCTCCCTATGTTGCCCAGGCTGGTCTTGAGTTCCTGGACTTAAGTGATCCTCCTGCCTCTGTCTCCCAAAGTGTTGGGATCATAGGCATGAGCCACAGGGCCCAGCCACTGATTGCTTTTTAATTGAAAGGGAGAAAAAAGTAACCATAGAGTGGAGACATTGAAAAAACATATTTACCATGAGATTGAAATTAACATCATCAGTGTGACAGATGAACATCATATGCCTTCAAATGTGGATACCTTGAGAATGAAACCACACAATGTACCTAGTATTCTGGCCTCATATGCATAACCCAAATAATAATCAAGAGGAAACATCAGACAAACCCAGAATGAGGAACACTGTAAAATAACCTGCCAGCATTCTTCAAAAAAAAATGTCAGTATCATGGAAGACAAAGAGCATCTGAGAAACAGTTACAGATTAAAGAAAACTAAAACAATATAAAACTATATATATGATGTGATCTTAGACTGAAACCTGCACTGGCAGGGGAGCAAAAAACTGCGAAGTCCATTTTGAGATAACTAACAACATTGAAATATTTTATAAGGAGAGAGAAAAAGAGAGATGCCTCTCTCTACCAAAATATTACAACAAAAGTAATACTGCATTCCTGGAGAAACTGCAGAGATTAGTATTGCCAACAAAAACTTAAGATACAGGATGATACTTAATGAGTGGTGACTCCTATTACAACTGCTGTTCTAGATGTATTAACTTTAAAAATAGAGAAAATCAACACAGCTCCTACTATCTAAATGTAGTTATTGATCAAGCAAGCACTTCTTCTCTATATCTGTTAGTAAAGATCATCAGAAGTAACATCTTACACCAAAGGGCTACAGCAACTCTCACTACAGCATTCTGTCATAATCTAGTCTACGGGAACCCTGATCATCTCACTTCTGTACAAAAAAAGCATACTGGTCCACTATACTGAGACATGTTAACTGGACTTAATTAAACACGAAATAGCCAACACCCTACCTACTTTGGGAAGACACATATGTGTCAGAGGTTAGAAAATAAGCACTGAAAAAACTGAGTGGTCTGTCACCTCTGTGAAATTTCCAGGGATTCAACAATCTAAGAAAGAGAATAATATATTTCTCTGAGGACAAGTTGGTACACCTAGTATCCCCTTCCAATAAGAAATAGACTCAACACCTAGTGAGCTTCTTTGGGTTTTGGAAAAGACATACGTGTTGTTTTTGAGTTTTGTTTCATTTGGGTTTACTACTCATATGCATTTACCAAGTAATCCATAAAAGTGGCATTCTGAGTAGGGTCCAGAGCAAAAGATGACTGTGGAATAAGTCCAGGCTGCCCTGCAATCGTATCACATCTGAGGCCGTATGATTCAAGAGATCCAGTGGTGCCTGAAATGTCTGTAGGAGACCGCAGTGCTGTGTGGAGGTATGGCAGGCCCTAGAGGTGAATCACAATATAGAACCCTAGGATTTCAGAACAAAGCTATGCTAACTTCTGGAGATCATTACTCTCCCTTTTGAGAAAGAGTCCTTGCTTGCTACTACTAGGACTTAGTAAGGACTGAATACTTTACCACTGGCTAACAAGTTACCCAAGTCGCTTAGGCTGCTAATCATACACTCCAAGCAGTGTACATGACAGCACATTTTGTCTCAAAGGAGTGATGGCTATAGATATGAATCCACACTGATTTGTGGTCAGTAGCAAATGGTTTGACTGGAAATTCAGAAACTCAGAATAAGTTGGGAAACTTGTGGTAAGATGTAGAAACGAGCTAGGTCAAGAAACTATTTTCAAACAGGACAAAGTGTGAGAGTATTTGTGTCCCATGTAAATTATGACCAATGGATAATCTCAGCAGAGGAGGCTCTCAATAACCGAGTGGACAAAATGACTCATTATTTTACCAGCCACTGTTTCCCTTACTCAGAAGGCTAATGAACAAAGTTCATATCATACTGTGAGAGCACTAGGAATGAAGGTTATGCATGAGCTCAGTGACACAGGCTTCCACCTGTCAAGGCTGACCTGACAACAATCACGGCTAAGTGTCCAACCTGCCAACAGGAGAGGCCAACAATGGTGCCCCGATAAAGCGCTGCTCCCAGGGGGTCTGGGCAGCCATCTGTAGCAGGATGATCACACCAGACTGCTTCCATCCTGAAAAGGACACTGCTTTTACTCAATGAAGATTTCCTTCTCTGCCCACATTTCTGTCAAAACCAGCATCCTTTCCCTTACAAAATATCTTATTCACCATAATGGCATTCTAAACAGTACTGCTTCTGGTCAAGTACTTCTTTTCAAGTGAATGAAGTGGGCCTGGCGTGGAGGCTCACGCCTGTAATCCCAGCACTTTGGGAGACCAAGGCAGGTGGATCACAAAGTCAGGAGATTGAGACCATCCTGGCTAACACGGTGAAACCTTGTCTCTACTAAAAATACAAAAAACTAGCTGGGCGTGGTAGCGGGCGCCTGTAATCTCAGCTACCCAGGAGGCTGAGGCAGGAGAATGGCGTGAACCTGGGAGGTAGAGCTTGCAGTGAGCCAAGATCATGCCACTGCACTCTAGCCTGGGCGACAGAGGACAGAGCGAGACTCCATCACCAAAAAAAAAAAAAAAAAAAGTGAATGAAGTGGAGTTTTGGTTCCTTTATGGTGAGGTTAAGCCAACTACATCCCATAAAGTTGTTCCTCCCTCTAATTACAATTATAAAGTTTGAGCAAACTTTTAAAAAATAACTACCTTGGGCTAGTCGCACTGGCTCATGCCCGTAATCCCAGCACTTTGAGGAGGCTGAAGCGGGTGGATCACTTGAGGTCAGGAGTTGAAGACCAGCCTGGCCAACACAGTGAAACTCTGTCTCTACCAAAAATACCAAAAATTAGCTGTGCATGGTGGCGGCTGCCCGTAATCTCAGCTACTCAGGAGGCTGAGGCAAGAGTCGCTTCAACCCAGGACGGGGAGGCTTCAGTGAGACGAGATTGTGCCACTGCACTCCAGCCTGGGCACCAAGAGCAAAACTCTATCTCAAAACAAAGCAAAACAAAACAAAACAAAACAAAAAACTACATGAGGATCTGGAAAGTAAATAAAAGTCGGCAGATTGTGGAGGGAAGTAAAAAGTTGGAGAAGTGACCTTACAGGGTGAGTTTCCTGTTTATTTTTTTCTCATCAGGTTTTTCCTTGAGGGTGGGACAGCTTCAGTCACTAAGCGGCACACATAGGTGGCTAAAACTCTGATAGGAATTGTTTTCTTTCTGGTCAGAGGAAGCAGGGAAAGGAGCCAAAGAAAAACAGGGAGTCAGAGAAAACTCCTGGAGCAGAAATAGCAGGTGAAGGAGCTCTCCACTTTTATGTATGCACCTACACGGCTCTCAGCTTAACCTCTGAATCACACATGCACAGGACAAACCCAAACCAGCTTAGCAAAGGCTTTGCTTTGATAACTGAATTGAGATTTGAACCACTGCCTGCAAAAGGCAAAACAATGTATAATCCAGCCTACCTGGGTTGATTGCCTGCTAAAACAAAAATAAATGCATTCACAAGGGTATTATAAAGGAACCCAGAGTCTATACGAGATAACAAGATAACAGTCATTGTGTCCAGAGAGAGAGAGAGAGAGAGAGAGAGAGAGAGGCACACACTCCAGCCAGTCCAGTGCTGTAATCTTATATAATATAATCATGCAAACACATATCTCCCATCGCCTGTGTTGTATTCTATTTGTTTCAAACAAGTCACAGGTCCTGTCCACATTCAGGTGGAGGGAATCACTAACGGGTGTGGACAGAGGAGGAATCAAGGGGTCATCACATGAAGAATAGAAAATAAGTTATCACTATCAATTTGACAGACATTAGAAGGATTCTAAGAAAATACTGCAGCTTCCTGCCAACAAATTTGACAACTTAAGTGAAATGGCCAAATTACTTTAAAAAATAAAATTTATCAAAATTGACACAAGAAGAAGAAAATCGGAATAGCTGTATATTCACTAAGTATTATCAAAATCCTTCCCCAAAAGAAAACTCCCAGCAGCTGTGGACTCTCCCAGTTTACAGGTCTTAATCCTCAAGGGACAAGTGCTTCTTTAGGGGAGACACATTATTTCCACTGAATAGAGAGCTGAGACTGTTAACTCAGTACTTCTTGCTCCTCATGCCACTCAGCCAAAAGACAAGTAAGGTAGGTACTATAATAGCTAGGCTGATTAATCCTGATTATCAAGGAAGAACCAAGTTTAAAATACACAATGGGAAAAAAACACTCAATGGAAGAAGGAAAGAAATTGCCTGGAACCTACGATTTTCTATCACACTTGTTTATTATGGAAAGTTAACGGCTAGAACAAAACGATATGGCCATTTATTGGTACATACACCCAGAATGAAGGTTTAGGCCACTCCATAAGGCAAAGAACAAAGACCATCTGAGGTGACTACTGAGGACCAAAGGAACATGGAATGGCTAGAGGAAGAAAGAAATGACAGATACCTGCTATGATCACATGAAAGGTACAGAAAATGAGAACTACAATAGTTTGGCAGATATTCTTCTTTGCTTTGATATGAATATATATTGAATATATTAACTAATTATTTTTTCCACTTTTCCCTGTCTAATAATACTCTTTAATATAAGGTGTATTGACTCTGGCTGGGCACGATGGTTCATGCCTATAATCCTAACACGTTGAAAGGCTAAGGCAGCAGGATTGCTTGAGGCCAGGAATTCAAGAGCAGCCTGGGCAACACAGTGACACCTTGTCTCTACAAAACGTTAAAAATAAAAAAAAAAATTAGCTAGGTGTGGTGGTGCACACCTATAGTCGAGAAGCAAAGGCAGGTGGATTGCTTGGGCTCAGGAGTTCACGGATGCAGTTAGCTATGATGGCGCCACTGCACTGCAGCCTGGGCGATAGAACAAGACCTTGCCAAAAAAAAAAAAAAAAAAGGAAATGGCTAACTCTGTATCTCAGTATATCTAAGTTTTTAGGATATCAAAGAGGGGATGTGACTCAGCTAGTGGAATACATTCATATCAGCCAGAAATGTACAAAGCACAATATGAAATACAGCATCTCCTCTTTGAGGGAGTGGTTAGCATGCTTTCAGTTTGCTAAGCGAGAGTTACATCATGTTAAGCAGAGCATTAGCTTTATCTGGCAGTTAAATACGGTTTAAATAGGTGTGTATGTAAGCCAGGCTGGCAAAGGAATGGCCTATGCTGGATGGTCAACTGGCACCACCACCACTGCTGTCTAGGACAGAAAATTAAGTCACCCAGAATTCCTTTCCCTGTGTGGTTCTGAGTCAGAGGCTTCTATGAGTTTTAGAAGGTGGAAATGAAGCAGAAGCCATTATTTTTAAGAGGTCAGGGCAGTCAGATGCAGTTGCTCCACTGGCCTCTCCTAAAGCTCCACTTTATCCCCATGGCAGGCTTCAAAGACCTTTCCTTGGGCTCCCACACTGAGTCCTACCTTGGCAGCAAGAGGCAGTTTCCTAGTACTTCTCTGCCCACTATAGAGCTGCAGGTTTCAGTCATTGGTGCCTATTCCTCTAGTCTTCCAACTGTAGCTGTATTCAGCTCATTCCCTACTCCTATTTTAAACATGTCTAGTATACAATAAAAAACGTGTAGACCTTCACTTCTTTAGTCCTCCCACATTTGCATAAGCCTTAATTAACACATTAAACCCCTCACTCCTATAACACTTACAGTGGCTCAATATTTCCCTGACTGAGCCCAGACTGAGACATAGTCATAAAGTGCTGCCACAACCTCTGGGGGTTTGCCTCTGGGTAATGGAGCATTTCTCACCTACAACAGAATCCTTGTGAGCTGAGTCATAACTCCAAGAGCCTCATACCTGAAGATCCCTTTTCTTGGCATATTCTTTTTCCATGTGTAAGGTTATTTTGCTAATAATAATCATTTATTGAGTATCAAGTAATTGTCAAGTATTAAGTCTGGCACTCAAGCTACAAAATGCAAATGGTATCTTTGTCCTTGAAAAGTCTTTACTTATTTAATTTTTAAAAAACTTCATGTACAAGCCAGGTGCGGTGACTCATGCCTGTAACCCCAGCACTTTGGGAGGTCAAGGTGAGTGGATCACCTGAGGTCAGCGACAGCTTCAGACCAGCCTAGACAACATGGTGAAACCCCTTCTCTACTAAAAATGTAAAAATTAGCCAGGCATGGTGGCACATGCACCTGTAATCCCAGCTACTCCAGGGGCTGAGGCAGGAGAATCGCTTGAACCCAGGAGGTGGGGGTTGCAGTGAGCAGAGATCGTACCACTGAACTCCAGCCTGGGTGACAGAATGAGACTCCATTTCAAAATAAATAAATACATACACACACAGCTGTTTTTCTAAATACAAATGGTAAAACATAACACTGACCATATCTTAGAGATCCTCCCACATCATTACTTTTAAAACTCTTATTGTGTTGAAGGGATGCATAGTCTTTTTTTTTTTTTTTTTCAGACCAGAAAGTTGTTACCTTAACTAAACAAAGACTACAGCATCATTTTGAACTGTATTAACATTTTCAGATGAAGGCATGTCTGGCAAAGTAGATAAGTCCTTAGTTTAAAAGCAGCAGTATATAATATAAATCATCATAATATGATGTGAAAAGTACACGAGTAAAGGTACATACAGTGCAGTAGGAGGATCTGTGGCACAGAAGAGGTGTCACATGAGTTGAGTTTTAAAAGACAAAATTGTAAGATGAGAAGAAGGACAATCAAGGCAGAAGGAACAAAGGTATGGAGGTATACAGTGTGCTACAGGAATGAAAGGGAGGTACTATGGGGTGGTTAAAAGAATAAAAAGAGATGAGATTGAAAAGGAAGGTTGAAAGCAGAAGGCAAAGAATCTTAATGCCATCATTCTAAAGAGTTCCAATCTGGTTTGAATGCAGCTGATCCCCAAAGACCACTGCTCTCATCAAAACAAGAAAACACCAGAAAAACTAACTTCATAGTTTTCTGTAAAGCCACGAAAGAGCAGTAAATGAATGCCAAGAAGTCTAACAGAGCCAATTTCTGGGAAAAGCTGAGTTCTTCTTCACAGAGAAACAAAAGCTTGTTTCTAGCTACCTTGAATCAATTGCCTGTCTGGGTACAAGTGGGCAGAAAAGGAGGTCTCTCATAGGTGGAAAGATTTTGCTGAAACAAGCCAAACTTTTAGTGAGACTGTGGACTGGTATGATTAATTAGAATCTGAAAGAGTCCCGAGTATAAAAACAAATCTCTTGGTCTGACAATTACATGTAATACTACAAGAGAATCTTAGTAAGTGCTGGTGGGAGCACAGTGAGAGGGAGAGATATATCTCCCAGTGCTGTGTGGTGCTTGGGTTCCAGGGCCCTGCTATAGTTGCAATCCAGAGGTAAAGTAAATTAATTTAATCTTCAACCCAACTGCCTCCCAGCTGAAATCTTGCTAAAATCAAAGAAATCAACCCCTCATCTAAATGATACAGAAAGCTAAGGTTGGGCTAAAAGTCAAATTTCTTTAATCTCATTTGAATCCCGAGGCAAACTGAAATTAATTAAAGCTGCTGCTCAGCCCCAGCTCAGCTTGATTCACTGTGAAATTTGAATGATCACCTTAGCTACCCGCTGGAAGAAAGAACTGCTCTCTTTAACAAAAATAAAACAAAAAGTATTACCTAGTTCATTCTCCACCCTTCTTTTATACAAAAGGTCCAGTATGCAGTTAAGACTTCTAAGACATGTGAAGAAGCAAATGAGTACAGGCATACCTCATTTCATTGTGCTCAGAAGATATTGTGTTTTTCACAAATTGAAGGTGTGTGGTAATCTCATGGTGAGCAAGTCTACTGGTGACCTTTTTTCAACAGCATGTGCTCCCTTCATGTCTCTTTATGACATTATGGTAATTCTTGCAGTATTTCAAACTTCATTATTATATCTGTTATGGTGATGTGCGATCAGTGATCTTTGATGTTACCATGTAATTGTTTTGGGGTGCCATGATCCTAAGCCCATATAACATAGTTAACTTAATGTGTATGTCCTGACTGCTACACCAACTGGCTGTTTGTTCCCCCATCTCTCTCTCTCTCCTTGGGCATCCCTATTCCTGAGACACATTGATATTGAAAAAAGGCCAATTAATAATCCAACAATGGGCTCTAAGTGTTCAAATGAAAGGAATAGTCACATATCTCTCACTTTTAAGTCAGAAGCTAGAAACTATTAAGCTTAGTGAGGAAGGTATGTTGAAAGCCAAGATAAGCTGAAAGCTAGTCCTCTTGCATCAAATAGTCAAGTTGTGAATACAAAGGAAAAAGTTCTTGAAGTAAATTCAAGTGCGACTCCAATGAACACACAAGTGGTAAGAAAGTGAGAGTCTTAATGCAGACATGGCAAAAGTTTTAGCGGACTAGATAGATAGATAAAGCCAGTCACAACATTCCCTTAAGCCAAAACCTAATCCAGAGCCAGGCCCTAATTCTCTTTAATTTTATAAAGGCTGAGAGAGGAAAAGTTGGAGGCTAGTACAGGTTGTTGGTTCATGAAGCTTAAGGAAAGAAGCTATCTCTATAACATAAAAGTGCAATTTTCAGCCCACTGTTGAGATCTATTGCTTAGGAAAAAAGATTTCTCACAAAATACTATTACTCGTTGATAATGCACCTTGTCACCCATGAGTTTGGATAGGGATATACAAGATGAATGTTGTTTTCATGCTTGTTAACACAGCATCCATTCTGTAGTCCACGGATCAAGGAGTAATTTCTACTGTCAAGTTGTTTTTGTTTTGTTTTGTTTTGTTTTGTTTTTGAGATGGAGTCTCACTCTGTCGCCCAGGCTGGAGTGCAGTGGCATAATCTCAGCTCACTGCAACCTCTCCCCATCCCGGTTCAAACAATTCTCTTGCCTCATCCTCTTGAGTGGCTGGGATTACACACATGCACCATCACACCCAGCTAATTTTTGTATTTTTAATAGAGATGGGATTTCGCCATGTTGGCCAGGCTGGTCTTGAACTCCTGACCTCAGGTGATCCACCCACCTCAGCCTCCCAAAGTGCTGGGATTACAGGTTTAAGCCACTGCGCCTGGCCCTGTCAAGATTATTATTTAAGAAATACATCTCATAAAGCTATAGCTGCCATAGATACTAACTCCTCTGATGGATTTGCACAAAGTCAACTGCAAACCTTCTGGAAAGGATTCACCAGTTTAGATGCCATTAAGAACATCCATAATTCATGGGAGGAGGTCAAAATTTCAACGTTAACAGGAATTTGGAAGAATCAGATGGATGACATTGAGGGCTTCAAGACTTCAGTGGAGGAAGGAACTGCAAATGTGGTAGAAATAGCAAAAGAACCATAACTAGAAGTGAGCCTGAAGATGTAGCTGAATTCCTACAATCTTATGATCAAACTTGAATTTGAGTTGCTTCTTATGAATGAGCAGAGAAAGTGGTTTCTTGAGATGGAATCTACTCAATGCTGTGAACATTGTTGAAAAGACAGCAAAGGATTTAGAATATTACATAACAAAACAAATTGCTATCGTCACCCCTATCTTTAGCAACCACCACCCCGAATGGTCTAGCAGTCAACATGGAGGTAAGAGTCTCCACCAGCAAAATGATTATGACTTGCTGAAGGCTTGGATGATTGCTAGCATTTTTTTTTTTAGCAATGAAGTATTTTAAATTAAGGCATATGCATTGTGTTTTCTTTTGACATAATACTACTACAGACTGGACAGACTACAATATAGTGTATAACTTTTATATGTACTGGGAAACCAAAATATTTGTGACTTGTTTTATTGGGATATTCACTTTATTTTGGCGGTCTGGAACCAAACCCACAATCTCTCCAAGGTGTGCTTATAACCCATAATAAAGAAAAGAAGTTCAACAGGGAGGGACCCATGGATGAAGACTTTAAAAGTTATTATGAATATGTTAAAGGAAAAGATCAACAGAATGGGTAAAGAGCAAAGAATTCCAGCAGAGAAAGGGAAATTCTAGAACTGAAAAATAAATGATCTGAAATGAAGAAGTCACCAGATGGGTTTACCAGCAGACTGGACACAGAAAAAGAAGGGATCAATGAATTCAAAGATAGGCTAATAAAAACTAATCAAAACTGAGGCCCACACTGGAGATGGCAGTAGAATGGATCAGAGAATTTGGTATATTATAACCAAACTGCTGAAAACCAAAAATAGGGAAAAATCTTGTAACAGTCAAAGAAAAAAAAATTACATTCATAAGAATGTCAGCTGACTTTCATCAAAAACATGGGAAGCCAATAAAATAGTATCTTTTTAATGTTGAAAGTTAAAACAAAATAAAAAACAACCAACAGCCTAGAACTCTATGTCCAGCAAAATATTCTCAAATTAAAAAAATAAAAAACACATTTTCAAAAAAAAAAAAACCTAAGAGCATTAGTAGTCAACATATCCTTACTATAAGAACTGCTAAAGGAAGTTCATCAAGCTAAAGAAAAATGATGCCAGATGAAAATCTGGATCTTCAGTAAAGTAAAGAACAAAGAGCCCATCTGTGGCCCACAAAGCATAATGTATTTACTATCTGGAATTTTTTTTTTTTTTTTTTTTTTTTTGAGACGGAGTCTCGCTTTGTCGCCCAGGCTGGAGTGCAGCGGAGCAATCTCGGCTCACTGCAAGCTCTGCCTCCCGGGTTCATGCCATTCTCCTGCCTCAGCCTCCCAAGTAGCTGGGACTACAGGCACCTGCCACCAAGCCTGTCTAATTTCTTTTGTATTTTTAGTAGAGATGGGGGTTTCACCATGTTAGCCAGGATGGTCTCGATCTCCTGACCTTGTGATCCACCCGCCTTGGCCTCCCAAAGTGCTGGGATTACAGGTGTGAGGCACTGCGCCCGGCATACTATCTGGACTTTCACGAAATAAAAAATGTGCAGCCCATGTCTCAGAGTAACCACTATAAGCAAAAAAAAAAAAAAAAAAAAAACAAAGAGATGGAGCTAAAAAGAGGAGATAATACAAACAATGGAATACTAAAAAAGGTTAATCCAAAAGACGGCAAACAAAGAAAAAAAGAAACAAAAATAGATGATCCAAATAAAAAACAAATAGCAAGATGATAGTTTTAAATCCAATCAAATGAATAATTACATTAAATATAAGTGGATTAACTCTCCATTTAAAAGGCAGAGACTATAAAACTGGATTAACAAACAAAGCCAGGTATATAAAGACACAGATTAAAAGTAAAACAATGGGGAAAATATACCATGTATATAGTATACATAAAAACACTGTTGTGGCTATATTCATATCTGACAAAGTAGACTTTCAGAGGGTAACATCAGAGATACAGAGAAATATTTCATAATTACAAAAGAGTTAATTCTTCAAGAAGGTCTAAATGGGTGTGTTCCCAATAATATAGATCCTAAATACATGAAACAAAATTGCTAGAAATGTAAGGAAAAATTGAAAAATTCATAATTTTCCCAAAATTAATAAAGCAGACCAAAAAATCAAATAACATTTAGACTATAACAACACTATAAAGTTACTTGACCTCACTGATATTTACAGAACTCTGCAATAATCACAGAATACATATTTTTTCAAGTGATCACATAAGACCTATATACTGGCCATAAAGCAATATTCAATATATTTCAAAGTACTGAAACAAACCATAATGAGTGTTCTCTGACCATAATGGTCACATTAGAAATCAACAACAAAAAGATAATGAGAAAATATCCAAATACTAGAAAAGTAAATGTCATTCTAAGAAGTCTAGACTCTATCCTGTAGTAACAGTGGAGTCATTCATGAATTTTAAGTAAGGAGACCTAATTTGGGTAACTGGGCGAATAAGCATGCTAAGAATAGAGATAGCAAAAACAGGAACACACAGTTTTTGCTGGGTATAGGAACCAGAAAACACAACTATGCATTCATTCCAGGCTTCACCTTCAATGTAAGAATATCAATTCCAACTGCTGTAGCTTTTTGCTGTTTGGTTTAGGGATTTAATCTAACCCCTGTCCCAGCTGACTTCATTTTCACATTTCTTCTTGTCTATTACTGTGGGTTCTGCACTTTGGTACATGCTTTTCCATTTGATCACTTGTTCTTCCTCAGTACTATCTACTCAAGTTTCCAACTAAATATTCCATTCATAAATTGGATCTGCTTTTTAGCTCTCTCTTAATTTAGCAACCAGGTCCTTGAATTGTTTAGCAACCAGGTCCTTGAATTGTTGTGGGACTTGAGCTATGTGCCCTGAGGACTCTGTTCCTCAAATCTGCTCTCTGGCTCATAGGTACTGCAAGTATAGATGAGCACAGCCTCATCCCCACTCTCAAGGTGGATTCCTGCTCAGTTTAATGAACAATTCCACCTAGTTTCTGCCTCTCAGGGAACAAGTTTAGACAATAAATTCAATTTTGGACCTTGAGAGCATCCTTGTGGACACATACAGAAGACAGTTGGAAATAACGAACCTGGGACTCAGGAAAGAGACCCACTAGGAAATACAGATTTATGATTATCAGCAAATAGGTTGTAATGAAAGCCCTATGAGTGGATGAGCTTGAGCAAGGAGACTATAAAATAGGAGTCCTTAATCTGACAGGCTTCTGGCACATCTATGCATCTACTGAAATTGTGGGTAATAGGAGTCCTTAATCTGATGGATTTCTGGAACATCTATGTATCTACTGAAATTGTGGGTAAAATCTGTGTATTTGTGTGTCTGTATTTCTGAGGAGGGGATCCACATGTTTCATCAAATTCTCAAATAAGTTCCTAAGTCTAAAAAGGTTAAGAATCTATGCAAGAAGGCTAAGGATGTAACCTAGACAGCACTATTTACTGAAATGTGCTATAATTTTAGGATTAGAGACTATGGTGGGATAGGGTACAAAATATGTTAACGTTTCATTACCAATTTACTATGTGAGTCACAGTAACCATGAAGCATGATTATCTATTCAATATTGGGCAATACGTCCCTAAAATGTGCTGACTCATTATTACTTGCAGACTACCCAGAATTGTACAAAAAAAAGAAAAAAAAACAGCATTTTTAGGCCTAGAAATACACATTTTATATTCTCAGTTAAAATGTGATTTTTCTCCCACTCTCACACCATAACTAAGAAAAACACCTTCCCGGGCCGGGTGCTGTGGCTCAGGCCTATAATCCCAGCACTTTTGGAGGCTGAGGCGGGTGGATCACGAGGTCAGGAGATCGAGACCATCCTGGCTAACATGGTGAAACCCCGTCTCTACTAAAAATACAAAAAATTAGCCGGGCTTGGTGGCGGGCGCCTGTAGTCCCAGCTACTCAGGAGGCTGAGGCAGGAGAATGGCGTGAACCTGGGAGGCAGAGCTTGCATTGAGCTGAGATCACGCCGCTGCACTCCAGCCTGGGCGACAGAGCGAGACTCTGTCTCAAAAAAAAAAAAAAAAAAGAAAAACACCTTCCCCAGCCACCTCTTTCTCTGGGGCCCATCTCATATCATAGCTAACAATTAACAATCTCTTTTCAAGCACTGCTTTATAAAAACCTCATGACCATCAGTGCTGGATACATTAGCATCTGACTTATTATAGGCAAAAAAGCATTGAAGATACACAGGATTTACTTTGCAAAAAGGTCTTATGAAATCTACCCTCACAAGACAAGAATGTCAGTTTGTATGCATTACCACAAAAGGCCCAAAAACACCATTATAGTTCACACTTCATCTTTTCTTCCTCAAAATTATCTGTCACTTTAAAGATAGGCAAAGACAGAAAAAAAAAAAAAAAAAAGGTGGTGTTTTTATATTTCAGTGTGTTAATTTGAAATCCTTTCAAAAACCAAGAGTGTGTATGACATAGATTCTTTAGTCACATGGATTCAAACCATAGCATTCTTCCCAACCCACCACTAAAGAAAGCAAAAGATAATCTAGCCAAGCCAATTTGCATGTAAGAAAACTATAATGTCGCCGGGCGCGGTGGCTCAAGCCTGTAATCCCAGCACTTTGGGAGGCCGAGGCGGGTGGATCACAAGGTCAGGAGATCCAGGCCATCCTGGCTAACAATGGTGAAACCCCGTCTCTACTAAAAATACAAAAAACTAGCCGGGCGTGGTGGCGGGCGCCTGTAGTCCCAGCTACTCGGAGGCTGAGGCGGGAGAATGGTGTGAACCCGGGAGGTGGAGCTTGCAGTGAGCCGAGATTGCGCCACTGCACTCCAGCCTGGGCGACACAGGGACACTCTGTCTCAAAAAAAAAAAAAAAAAAAGAAAACTATAATGTCTACTGCCTGAGAACCTACAAAATAGCACTGTACATGTATCTTGGTAATAAAAAAAAAAGCCTTTCACTATTGTGCAAAGGAGAAAGCTAGAATTACCAACTACAAAGAGCTCACAAAACTTTAATACATGTAACACTTTAAGGAGTGGCTCATGCTGGCTGGGCACGGTGGCTCACGCCTGTAATCCCAGCACTTTGGGAGGCCGAGGTGGGTGGATCATGAAATCAGGAGATTGAGATCATCCTGGCTAACACAGTGAAACCCCATCTCTTAATGAAAACATAAAAAAATTAGCCAGGCGTAGTGGCGGGCGCCTGTAGTCCCAGCTACTTGGAAGGCTGAGGCAGGAGAATGGCGTGAACCTGGGAGGTAGAGCTTGCAGTGAGCCGAGATAGCGCCACTGCACTCCAGCCTGGGCGAAAGAACAAGACCCTGTTTCAAAAAAAAAAAAGAAAGAAAGAAAGAAAGAGTGGCTCACGCCTGTAACCCCAGCACTTTGGGAGGCCAAGGCAGGTAGATCACTTGAGGTCAGGAGTTTGAGATCAGCCAGGCCAACACGACTAAACCCTATCTTTACTAAAACTAAAAACTAGCCAGGCTTGGTAGCGTGTGTCTATAATTCCATCTGAGACAAGAGAATCATCACTTGAACCCAGGAGACAGAGGCTGCAGTAAGCCAAGATTGTGCCAACAGAGCAAAATTCTGTCTCAAATAAATAAAGGAAAAACTTAAAAGATAGTTCATAAAAGAATATATACATATAGCTAATAATTGAAAAATGTTCAATTACATTAATCAATGAAATCTATTAAAACCAAGAAAAATCTAAAATAAATTACCTCAATTGTGCTGGTAGTTCAAAGGTTTTTTGTTTGTTTTTCGTTTTTGTTTTCTTGAGACAGGGTCTCGCTCCATCACCCAGGCTGGAATGCAGTGGCACAATCTCAGCTCACTGTAAACTCAAAATCCCAGGCTCAAGCAATCCTCTCACCTCAGCCTCCCAAGCAGGTGAAACCACAGGCATGTGCCACCATACCTGGCTAACTTTGGTATTTTTTGTAGAGATGGGATTTTGCCACGTTGTCCAGGTGGGTTTGAACTCCTGAGCTCAAGCGATCCACCCACCTCAGCCTCCCAAAATTCTGGGATTACAGGTGTGAGCCACTGTGGCCAGCCCAAAGGTTTTTTTTGTTGTTGTTGTTTTTAATATCAATAGATATCAAACACCTTTTAAAAATCTCAGACACTTTACCCTGGTTTAATTCCACTTTTATTGGTCCTACCTTAAAAAAAAAAAATCCTAAAATTGAGTCTCATGTGCAAAGATGTTCACTGTAGCACAATCTGTCAAAGAGAAAACTGTAAACAACAAAATGGTAAAATCAATTATAGAACATCTACTAGGGAAATGTATTTTGTTTGTTGATTTATTCATTCATTTACTAGTGTGTTTCAGAAAAAATTTAAGGTGGCTTCTATGAAGGTATAAAACTACAAAAATTATGTTTAAAAAGCATGCACACAATGGGAAAATGCTCATGAATATTAAAAGGGTTGGATACAAAACTGTGTGTATATAAAGGTAAGATGATATATGTAATCTTACCTTTGTTTAACATAATGCAGAGGAGAGAAAATACATCAAAATATTAAGAAAATATGTGTAAATAAATAAGAAAATTTAAAAAAGAATAATATGTGTATGTATCTAGGTGGCAACATTACAGGTGATTTTTATTCTCTTATCCTTTTAATTTTGTAAGTTTCATATAATGATTATATTTTTATAATGGAAATATTTATATACATATGAAAAGCATAAAGAGGATAGTGATTATTTTTTTAATTTGCCCTCATATGTGATGGTTTATAAGAAGGCAGCTCTTCCCATATAGCTGCTAATGATGAACTGAAAAAGGGAAATAAAAGTAATACCTAAGAGAAAGGAATTCACATAGAAATTAATGAAATAAATGTGGCATAAATTTGTCAATTAAAGTTATCAAAAGACAGAATAAAGAGATGATATGGCATATGGTTGTAGGGAGGGAAGGACATTGATATAAAAGAGAATACCAGACAAAGCCAAGGAATTTTCACCTTGGAATCAAATAGCCTATCAGTGAACTTATGCTAACACGGTTGTCTTATTTGAAATGTAGTTTCAAAAAATATATGTAAGTGACACAAAAAACTGCCGTTGACAGGGGCTAAGGAATGAAGAGTACGGGTACAGAATTTCAGTTTGGGAAGACAAAAAATGTTCTGGAGATGGATGGTGGTGACAGTTGCACAACAATGTGAATGTATTTAATGCCACTGAATTGTGCACTTTAAACATGTTAGAGTGGTAAATTTTATGTTAAACAGATCTTACTGCAATAAAGAAAAGAATATATAAGGTCTGATTTAAAATAGACTCAACTGGTAGGCTATACAATCTAATTAGCTCGGAGTTTTCAGCACTTTCTGAAACAATATTTTGTAAAGACGTGAGCATAACTTATTAAAATAAAAACTGTAATGTCACTTTAATAGCAACTTTCTCTTAATCAGAAGACGAGTGTTTAATAATTTTTCTAGTGTAACCAGTGTTTAGCCTTTAGGTATCCAAAAATTATGGCTCATCTAAACAAAGGTTTAAAGTAAAGTGACTATTAGATTTACAGAAAGAAAGAAATCAGAAGTAAGGTCACTAATAATTATAGTATTTATGCAGATCTGCAGTAATTGGCTGAGAATAAATCTCCCAACAGTGAGTTTTACTCCTAGAAACTGAGCAAAATACCCTAAGGAGTATCCCCAACGAGCCAGTTATCCTTAAAATGCAGTGGAAGACTTCTGATAAGAAAGTATTCTACAAATAGAATTTTTCTTCATTCTTTTTTCTTTTTTTGAGACAGGGTCTTGCTCTGTCACCCAGGCTACAGTGCAGTGGCATAGTCTCAGCTCACTGTAGCCTTGACCTCTCAGGCTCAAGCAATCCTCCCACCTCAGCCTCCCAGGTAGCTGGGACTAGAGTCATATGCGACCATGCCTGGCTAATTTTTATATTTTTTGTAGAGATGGGGTGTCACTATGTTGTCCAGGCTAGTCTTGAAATCCTGGGCTCACTCCCACCTCGGCCTTCCAAAGTGCTAAAACTACAGGTGTCAGCCCTATGCTGGGCCCAAATTTTTCTTTTTTTTTCCTTTTTCTTTTTGAGATGGAGTCTCGCTCTGTCACCCAGGCTGGGGTGCAGTGGCATGATCTCTGCTCACTGCAAGTTCCGCCTCCCGGGTTCACGCCATTCTCCTGCCTCAGCCTCCTGAGTAGACGGGACTATAGGCACCTGCCACCACGCCTGGCTAATCTTTTGTGTATTTAGTAGAGACGGGGTTTCACCGTGGTAGCCAGGATGGTCTCAATCTCCTGACCTTGTGATCCACCCACCTTGGCCTCCAAAGTGCTGGGATTACAGGCGTGAGCCACCGTGCCAGGCTGCTGGGCCCAAATTTGTCTAATTCAAAATATTTTCTGATCATTAAATAGCAAGAAATAAAATAAGAAAAAAAGTATTCAGATCCCAAATTCCAAATCTAGTTTTCTCAGTTGCTTTAAAAAATCTCACTTACCCTTCGAGTGTTTTCAAGAATTTTGGGATCAGGTTTTCCATAGTTAGGTGGGTTGGCATATGGGTCATATCCAAGTTTGGCAAGCATAGGAGCAATCACTGCCATGTCTTGTAGAACATCTGGCGGTATCTTCCCAACCCATTTGGATAGAGCTGCTACATTGACCGGCTTGATGACTTGGTCTGTAGATCTCTCCACTCTGAAAACAACGTAATATGAATAAATGTTAAAATTTAGAAAGTCATGCTTTAAAACCACTATAAATTATGTTTTAATGACTAATGGTTTTAATTGTCTGGATTACAAAACAATTGAAAAAGAGGGCTCTAATCAGGTCTGACACTATTTACCAGAATTAAAAAATAATTTAAGATTGTCAGAGATTATTGGCAATCTCAGATTTCTAGAAATAGGAAAAAGGGTTAGCTGAAACATCTGCATTAAATATCTTGACACTGTAATTACAACATCCAGGAAAAAACAGTAACAAAATAAAGATACGGCTGCTTAGAAAAATTGCCAGTCAACTTACTTGAAATGCTTACCAAAAAAAAAGATAGACGGATGGATGGAAAGAGGGACAAACAGATGGTAAAATAGATGGACAGTGATAAAGGAAATACAGCAACATGTTAATGAAAGAATCTAGCTGGTTTGCATAAGACTTTCAATTCTTCTGTACATTTTAACTTTTCATAACAAAATGTTGGGGGAAAATGGCCAACCATAAACCACTAAGAATGTAAAATATTCACTTGTTCTATTTTCCTGCTGACTTCCTTAAAAAATCTTATTTTCTACAGAAGAAAAAAAAAGGGCTGTTTTTGATTTTCAATATTACAGGATTCAATATTCCAGAATAAATGTGTTCTACCTCTTTTTTTTTTTTTTTTGAGATGGAGTCTCGCTCTGTCGCCCAGGCTGGACTGCAGTGGCCGGATCTCAGCTCACTGCAAGCTCCGCCTCCCAGGTTTTTTACGCCACTCTCCTGCCTCAGCCTCCCGAGTAGCTGGGACTACAGGCGCCCGCCACCTCGCCTGGCTAGTTTTTTTGTATTTTTTAGTAGAGACGGGGTTTCACCATGTTAGCCAGGATGGTCTCGATCTTCTGACCTTGTGATCTGCCTGTCTCGGCCTCCCAAAGTGCTGGGATTACAGGCTTGAGCCACCGCGCCCAGCCATGTTCTACCTCTTGACATGGAAATTTACTCTAAGCCTGTAGTGATTATACTCACTATATTTGACTAAATAACTAGCAACCTCAGGATAAAACATAGCATGAAATGACATTTGGATTTAAGTTGGATCTGAATTAGATTTTGGCCAATGACTATAAAACAGAAATGCCTAAAAGAGACTTTTATATCCTAATACATAAAAAGTCATTCAAACATAGTATTCTAAGAAAAGGTAAAGGCCCTTTTAATTAGGAATATGACCTCTCACTGAATAACTATTATCTGCTGAGGAGTCTCCTAAAGGGGCTCTGCTTCTAAAATAACAGAAAAACAATTCCTCTTCCCTGGGATTCGTGAGGCTACCTGCTCCAGGTTTCCCCCCTGCCTCAAGAGCCATGTTCCTTTCTCCCTTTTCAAATATTTCTCCAGGACTCCAATTAACCCACTGCTCCCTTCTCTCTATCTGTTCTCCTTGTATTGCTTCGTCCCTAATGCTCTTTGCTTGACATTCTTAACCTGTGTAAAGAACATCCTGGTTTGCCCAAGACAGGTCCAGTTTACACCTAGCATAATTTACCCCAGCGTAATTATTAAAAGCACCTGCCATTCACTCCCATAAGTGTTCAGAAATGAGCAGAGGATGTCATATGTGTATTGCATAAACCATATTACTTTTCTAAAATCCAAAAAATTCTGAAATCTGAAACACATCTGTGTTAAGTATTGGGGTCACACAGAGAGTCCTGTATGTCATGACTGGGAAGCTGGGCTTACCTTGAAGATAATAAGGAATAAATGAAGAGTGTTTTTTTTTTGTTTTATTTTGTTTTTTTGAGACAGAGTCTGGCTCTGTCACCCAGGCTAGAGTGCAGTGGCGCGGTATCGGCTCTCTGCAAGCTCCGCCTCCCGGGTTCACACCACTCTCCTGCCTCAGCCTTCCGAGTAGCTGGACTACAGGTGCCCACCACCACACTCGGCTAATTTTTTGTATTTTTAGTAAAGAAGGGGTTTCATTGTGTTAGCCAGGATGGTCTCGATCTCCTGACCTCTTGATCCGTCTACCTCGGCCTCCCAAAGTGCTGGGATTACAGGCGTGAGCCACTGCACCCAGCCGAAGAGTTTTAATAACAACTAATATGAACAAAGTACTAGTATTAGCATTCAGTGCTGATAACTATGGGAAGAATAATTGGAGAATGAGGCAAGTGGGGTCAGGAAAATCGGTATAGATGCTCAACATATTAGAAGAAAATAAATGATTAAGGCTTCAAGTAGATTAAATGAATTAGAAATAGAGATAAGACAAATTCCAAAGATAATTTTTAATACTACGAAGACACTGGGAGACCGAAGTGGGTGGATCATCTGAGGTCAGGAGACTGAGACCAGCCTGGCCAACATGGCGAAATCCCATCTCTACCAAAAATACGAAAATTAGCCAGGTGTGGTGGTGCATGTCTGTAATCTCAGCTACTTGGGAGGCTGAGGCAGGAGAGTCGCTTGAACCTGGGAGATGGAGCTTGCAATGAACTGAGATCACACCACTGCACTCCAGCCTGGGCAACAGAGTAAGACTCCATCTTAAAAAAAAAAAAAAAGGTCAGACAGTGGTCAATTAGATATGGCGGGGTGAAGAAGAAGAGAAAGGAGTCTATGATTAATTCATATTTGACTTGAAGGACAGATGTTTGTCTGTCATTCAATAATATAGACAGTATGAAGAAAAAACATGTGGGTTTTTTATGTTGTTGCTTTTTGTTTGACATGTAGAGAAAAATAAAAAAACATGTAAATTAACAGTAATCAGAAGGTCACCAAAAATCTAGAGAAAAAATTCTAATCAACTGGAATACAGTATAGATGTTCACTAAACAATGGCTATTATTATTTCACACTGATGATAGCTCTGGTTCATCAGAATAGTGAAAGCCATATTTATCATTATGATTGAATAAATGAGTTGAAGAAAAAGTATAATCATTTCTTGTCTGAAAAAGAGCTCTAAAATAAAAGACTTTGGAAAGGCTTTGCTATATAACCACTGAGTTTACAAGAGCCGCTAGCAGCAAATGCAGTTAACTATGGCCTCTCAAGGGGAAGAACATGGGAAACCTATGCATATCAGTCAAGTGTTTCTCTTTAAGATCAGCAGAAATGACATTTTACATATATCAAGCATAAAATTCAAATTCAACAGTCACTTCTTAAATACCCACTATGTGCCACGTCAAGTCTAAGGTTTGATACTAAGGATACAAAGATGACTGACTAGGCCATGCCCTGCCTCTCAAGATGCTCAGAATCCAGCAAGAGAGACAAAGGTACACATGACTAATACACAGCATCATAAATGAAGTGACAGAGGTTAGAGACAATATGACAGAAGTAGGCCATTCTTTTCATGGGGTAACACATGACTAGGGCAAGTTACTAAGCAGCTAAGGCAAGGGTTAGCATCTATGAGTCACACATTAAATTAAATTGGTTCACATTGCCTGTTTTTGTCTGGCCTTCAAGAAAAAAATGGCTTTTACATTTTTAATGTTTTGTTTTAAATAAAAACAATCACATTTCATTACACATGAAAATCACGTGAAATTCGAATTCAATATCCATAAGTAAAGTTTACTGGAACACAGCCACACTCATTCATGTATAGATTGTCTATGGCTGCTCTTGTACTACAACGGCAGAGTTAAGTAGCTGAGGAAGAGACCATATGGCTTGCAAAACCTAAAATATTTACTATCTAACCCTTACAAAAAAACTTTGTCAACCCTGATGTAGGACTGTATCCTAAGGAAAAATAGGCTTTCTGTGTGTGTGGTCTCAGGTGATGTCTTCCTGACAGAAGGACCACATCACTATTCACATTCATGAGAGAACCTGGTGTTTGTTTTTTGTTTTGTTTTGTTTTGTTCTTTTGAGATAGACTCTCGCTCTGTCGCCCAGGCTGGAGTGCAGTGGCGCAATCTCAGCACACTGTAACCTCTGCCTTCTGGGTTCAAGTGATTCTCCTGCCTCAGCCTCCCAAGTAGCTGGGATTACAGGTGCACGCCACCATACCCAGCTAATTCTTGTATTTTTAGTGTGGTTTTGCCATGTTGGCCAGGCTGGTCTTGAACTCCTGACCTCCGGTGATCTGTCCACCTCGGCTTCCCAAAGTGCTGGGACTACAGGCATGAGCCACTGTGCCCAGCCACCTGGTATGTTTAGAGAACAGCAAGTGAGGAGAGCTAAGAATGTACTGAAGCTACTAAGTTGGGAGGATGGAAGGGAGAAAAGAAACAAGAGTTTACTCAGTGTTGCACTTATCTGGTTCAAGAAACACATTCGTTCAACCCAAAGGATAGATCTTTAAAATAAAATAGAAAATGAGAACAAGATACAACGCAGTCCCAATCTTCAAGGAGGTCACGGTCTGGTTGGGGAGCCACACAAACATTCCACATTGAAACTCTCACAGTTGTCTCTTAGTCCCACGTCAGCTCTCTGGGCTTGGCTTTTCCCTCTTTCCATGGGTTCTAGTTATTTAGTTTATGTTTTTCTAAGAGGCAGCAGAGTGTAGTGGAGAGAACGCAGACCTGGAAGTCAGGTCTGTATGATCCAGCTTTGTAATCTAAGAAAAACTCTGATCCTAAGAGACTGGGGATAATGACCACTAACAGACAGAGACACAGTTTCCAAAACATTTTCAAAGGAGTTGACAACTATTGCTCCAATCTGGCCTGCTGCCTGTTATGTAAATAAAGTTTTACTAGAACATAGCCATGGCCATTTGTTCCTGTACTGCCTATGGCTGCTTTTGCTCTGTAACAGAAGAGCTCAATGCTTACAACAGAAATCATATGGCCTGCAAAGCTAAAAATATCTGGCCCTTTACAGAAAAAGTGTGCCAACTTTCGTTCAAAAGGATACAGTGATTATAGAGGAATGGGCCTGGAACTGACAGCCTGATTTTCTTTTCTCGATAATAACCTGCAGACTGCATGGAGCTCATTAAATCTCCCCTACTCCTTCAATCCTTCCGGAATTAACCAACACTTAGATCTAAAGCATACTAGGGAATGAACTAGATACCATTCTACCTACCTTTAGCTTACTGGGACCTCAAAACACAGTGCCTCACAGACTGGTACATTTCAACACACACAGCCCATGTACACTGAGACAAGATATCTGTGACTCTGCAAGTTCTCCCAGTCCCAAGTGCCCAGGCTTCCTTCTCTCTGTGGCAGTCACAGTGGCAGCAACTCCTCCTCAAGGAATGGGGTCTATGCCAAAGTCTTGAATGACTGAGGTGAATATAATCCTCCACGACATTCATTTTAAGCATGGATTTTCCACGAGACTCAGTTAAACACTACAGCCAGGCTGACTGCCAAACCACAGGTCTGAATTATGATACCCAGCAACTACTACAAGAAACCAAATCCTCCAGATTAAAGCATAGGGGATGGAACAGACATGCAAAAAGGAAAGAGTGAAAGAGTACATAATCCAAGTGGTTAGGTTTATTACAGTAAAGCATGTAATGAAATACCATTTAAAACTATGTTTTCAAAGACTTTCACTATTAGATAATGCTCAGGTCACATCTTGTGAAAGAAGATTTTAAAATGTATATACAATAGAAATTCAATTTTGTGAAAATGTGTTCTACAGACCAATAATGAGTTCCTAAACTGAATTAGTACTAAAAAACCTACCCACCAGAAAAAGCCCTAAACCAGAGGGATTCATAACCAAATTATATCAGATGTATAAAGAAGACCTCGTACCAAACCTACTGAAGCTATTCCCAAAAATTCAGGAGAAGCGACTCCTTGCCAACTTATTCTATGAGGTCAGCATCATTCTGATACCAAAACCTAGTAGAGAAACAACAAAAAAAGAAAACTTCAGGCCAATATCCCTGATGAATGTAGATGTAAAAATCCTCAACAAAATACTAGGAAACAGAAACTAGAAGCGCATCAAAAAGCTAATCTACCACAATCAAGTAGGCTTTATCCCTAGGATGCAAGGTTGGTTCAACATACGCAAACCAATAAATGTGATTCATCACATAAACAGAACTACAGACAAAAACTACATGATCAGCTCAAAAGACACAGAAAATGCTTTCAATAAAATTCAGCATCCGTTCATGTTAAAAACCCTCAACAAACTAGGCATCAAAGGAACATACCTCAAAATAATAAGTGATACCTATGACAAACCCACAGCCAACATCCAGAACATGCTGAACGTTCTGGAGGGCCCACAGATGTGGAATAATGTATTTGTAAGAATTATATTAAACAATCTTTATTTGATAACTAGTACCTTACAATCCTAATGCTACCTATCAAATTTCAATAAGAGCAATTTCAGCATCAAGTAATGAACAGTAGCTAAACTAACAAGAGATCAACAAAAAGGGCTTTAAAGGGAGCAGCACTAGCTGATGTGCTGCTGGAAGCATACCATACTGGAAGTATTCCCATTGAGAACCAGAACAAGACAGGATGCCCTCTCTCACCACTCCTAGTCAACGCAGTACTGGAAGTCTTAGAGTAGTAAGAAAAATAACTAAATGCATCCAGGAAGAGTGGAAGTCAACTATCTTCCATATTTGCACACGATATGACTTTATACCTAGAAAACCCCACAGTCTCTGCCCAAAAGCTCCTAGATCTGATAAACAACCTCAGCAAAGTTTCAGGATACAAAATCATTGTACAAAAATCAATAGCATTTCCATACATCAACAATACCCAAACTGAGAGTTAAATGAAAACACAATCCCATTCACAATAGCCACAAAAACTTGAACCGTGTGTGACAGACCCATGACCTACAAGAAGATGGCCCAAGATCTGGTCCAGGAATTGGAGAAAGACACTTCCAATGTTTAGAGGAAGATCCTCTTCTATGAGAAAACAGCCCTAGAAGGCTGGATGACTGCCGTGTCCACTGTGTGAGTGCTCTAGGTGCTCTGGAAAGAAAACGACCACAATAGGCAGAAGCCAGCTGACTGTGAGGTCAAGTTCCAGCCTTTCCCAAGCTGTCCATTGGTGCCTGGATTTCCGTCTGCAGCCCACAGGGGCTGAGAAGTGCCAAGGGGACTGTGGGCCACCAGGCCCCCAGGAGGGAGGCAGGTCACAATGTGAGGGCTTGCGTCCAGAGCACCTGCCAGTTTGATTCTGTTTTCCCTGTAGCAGAGTCCTGAATGCCCACAGCCTTGGCAGCACATCAGCTGGCGCTGCTCCATTTAAAGCCCTTTTGATTGATCTCTTGTTAGTTTAACTACTGTTCATTACTTGATGCTGAAATTGCTCTTACTGAAGTTTGATGGATAGCATTAGGATTGTAAGGTACTATTTATCAAATAAAGATTGTTTAATATAATTCTTACAAATACATTATTTCCACATCTCTGGGCCCTCTAGAATTATATAGAATAAGTATTGTATTTTCCTTTAGAGAAAAGGCCTCTCTTACCCCAACATCATTGTGTTTGATATTGATAGGAAGGTTTAAAACAAAGACCGTTTCTGATCTAAGAGCTGTTATTACAAAACAGTAGAGTAAATTGGCCGGAATAAGCTTTAGTTTTAAAACAAAACAAAACAAAAAAAGAAAAGAGCAGGCTTATATATTGCTGGTGTGAATGTAAATTAGTTTAGCCACTCTGGAGAGCAGTTTGGAGATTTCTCAAAGAACTTGAACTACCATTAGACCCAGTAACCCCCTTATTGGGTATATACCCACAGGAATATAAATCGTTCTACTACAAAGACACATGTAACTGTATGTTCAACGCAGCACTGTTCACAATAGCTAAGACATGGAATAAACCTAAATGCCCACAACAGTGGACTGGATGATGAAAATGTGGTAGATATACACTATGGAATACTACACAGCTATAAAAAAAAAAATGAAGTTGTGTCCTTTGCAGCAACACGGATGGAGTCGGAGGCCATTATTCTAAGCAAATTAATACAGGAAAAGAAAACCAAATACTGCATGTTCTCACTTATAGGTGCTAGCTAAGCACTGAGTACACATAGACACAAAGGAGGGAACATCAGACACTGGGGTCTACTTAAGGGTGAAGGGTGGGA
The DNA here is from genome assembly GCF_002776525.5 of Piliocolobus tephrosceles. Lineage (NCBI taxonomy): Eukaryota > Metazoa > Chordata > Mammalia > Primates > Cercopithecidae > Piliocolobus > Piliocolobus tephrosceles. Next base: position 332,084 of record NW_022334829.1, read on the forward strand.
GGAAGATGAGGATCGAAAAACTACCCACAGAGTACTATGCTTATTACCTGGGTGATGAAACAATTTGTATACCAAACCTCTGTGACAGATAATTTACCTCTAGCAAACTTGTGCATGTACTCCCTGAACCTAAAAGTTGGAAAGAAAAAAGCAATGTGTTCTATATGCATGTTATATGTATGTTTTAGAATCATATCAGAATGTTTACATTGAAGCATGATTTTATTTTCTTATCTAACTTTTCCATATTTTCCAATGTTTTATGATAAACAATGTCTTTCTTTTTTTACCTCATGTTATCATGGGACTCACAGAATCACAAAGAGTATCTTCACTCAGAAGTCTAATAACTATCTCAAGCTCAACATAGTCCAAACTGAACTCTTAATGTCACCCCAAAGTCTACCCTAACTGCACGGCAGCCTCAGTCTCCTAATCTCAGTTAAAAGCAACTCCACAGAAATACAAACTACCATCAGAGAATACTATAAACACCTCTACGCAAATCAACTAGAAAATCTAGAAGAAATGGATAATTTCCTGGACACTTACACTCTCCCAAGACTAAACCAGGAAGAAGCTGAATCCCTGAATAGACCAATAGCAGGCTCTGAAATTGAGGCAACAATTAATAGCCTACCAACCAAAAAAAGTCCAGGACCAGATGGATTCACAGCTGAATTCTACCAGAGGTACAAGGAGGAGCTGGTACCATTCCTTCTGAAACTATTCCAATCAACAGAAAAAGAGGGAATCCTCCCTAACTCATTTTATGAGGCCAACATCATCTTGATACCAAAGCCTGGCAGAGACACAACAAAAAAAGAGAATTTTAGACCAATATCCCTGATGAACATCGATGCAAAAATCCTCAATAAAATACTGGCAAACCGCATCCAGCAGCACATCAAAAAGCTTATCCACCATGATCAAGTGGGCTTCATCCCGGGATGCAAGGCTGGTTCAACATATGCAAATCAATAAACGTAATCCAGCATATAAACAGACCCAAAGACAAAAACCACATGATTATCTCAATAGATGGGAAAAGGCCTTTGACAAAATTCAACAGCCCTTCATGCTAAAAACATATCTCAATGTTTGAGATATTGATGGAACATATCTCAAAATATTAAGAGCTATTTATGACAAACCCACAGCCAATATCATACTGAATGGGCAAAAACTGGAAAAATTCCCTTTGAAAACTGGCACAAGACAGGGATGCCCTCTCTCACCACTCCTATTCAACATAGTGTTGGAAGTTCTGGCTAGGGCAATCAGGCAAGAGGAAGAAATCAAGGGTATTCAGTTAGGAAAAGAAGAAGTCAAATTGTCCCTGTTTGCAGATGACATGATTGTATATTTAGAAAACCCCATTGTCTCAGCCCAAAATCTCCTTAAGCTGATAAGAAACTTTAGCAAAGTCTCAGGATACAAAATTAATGTGCAAAAATCACAAGCATTCTTACACACCGGTAACAGACAAACAGAAAGCCAAATCATGAATGAACTTCCATTCACAATCACTTCAAAGAGAATAAAATACCTAGGAATCCAACTTACAAGGGATGTAAAGGACCTCTTCAAGGAGAACTACAAACTACTGCTCAGTGAAATCAAAGAGGACACAAACAAATGGAAGAGCATACCATGCTCATGGATAGGAAGAATCAATATCGTGAAAATGGCCATACTGCCCAAGGTAATTTATAGATTCAATGCCATCCCCATCAAGCTACCAATGAGTTTCTTCACAGAATTGGAAAAAACTGCTTTAAAGTTCATATGGAACCAAAAAAGAGCCCGCATTGCCAAGACAATCCTAAGGCAAAAGAACAAAGCTGGAGGCCTCACGCTACCTGACTTCAAACTATACTACAAGGCTACGGTAACCAAAACAGCATGGTACTGGTACCAAAACAGAGATATAGACCAATGGAAGAGAACAGAGTCCTCAGAAATAATACCACACATTTACAGCCATCTGATCTTTGACAAAACTGAGAAAAACAAGAAATGGGGAAAGGATTCCCTATTTAATAAATGGTGCTGGGAAAATTGGCTAGCCATAAGTAGAAAGCTGAAACTGGATCCTTTCCTTACTCCTTATACAAAAATTAATTCAAGATGGATTAGAGACTTAAATGTTAGACCTAATACCACAAAAACCCTAGAAGAAAACCTAGGTAATACCATTCAGGACATAGGCATGGGCAAGGACTTCATGTCTAAAACACCAAAAGCAACGGCAACAAAAGCCAAAATTGACAAATGGGATCTAATTAAACCAAAGAGCTTCTGCACAGCAAAAGAAACTACCATCAGAGTGAACAGGCAACCTACAGAATGGGAGAAAATTTTTGCAATCTACTCATCTGACAAAGGGCTAATATCCAGAACCTACAAAGAACTCAAACAAATTTACAAGAAAAAAACAAACAACCCCATCAAAAAGTGGGCAAAGGATATCAACAGACATTTCTCAAAAGAAGACATTCATACAGCCAACAGACAAATGAAAAAATGCTCATCATCACTGGCCATCAGAGAAATGCAAATCAAAACCACAATGAGATACCATCTCACACCAGTTAGAATGGCAATCATTAAAAAGTCAGGAAATAACAGGTGCTAGAGAGGATGTGGAGAAATAGGGACACTTTTACACTGTTGGTGGGATTGTAAACTAGTTCAACCATTATGGAAAACAGTATGGCAATTCCTCAAGGATCTAGAACTAGAAGTACCATATGACCCAGCCATCCCATTACTGGGTATATACCCAAAGGATTATAAATCATGCTGCTATAAAGACACATGCACACGTATGTTTATTGCGGCACTATTCACAATAGCAAAGACTTGGAATCAACCCAAATGTCCATCAGTGACAGACTGGATTAAGAAAATGTGGCACATATACACCATGGAATACTATGCAGCCATAAAAAAGGATGAGTTTGTGTCCTTTGTGGGGACATGGATGCAGCTGGAAATCATCATTCTCAGAAAACTATTGCAAGAACAGAAAACCAAACACCACACGTACTCACTCATAGGTGGGAACTGAACAATGAGATCACTTGGACTCGGGAAGAGGAACATCACACACCGGGGCCTATCATGGGGAGGGGGGAGGGATTGCATTGGGAGTTATACCTGATATAAATGACGAGTTGATGGGTGCTGACTAGTTGATGGATGCAGCACACCAACATGGCACAAGTATACATATGTAACAAACCTGCATGTTATGCACATATACCTTAGAACTTAGAGAATAATAATAATAATAATAATAATAATAATAATAATAATAAGCAGCTCCATTCTTATGATTGCTCAGGACACAACCAGAGTTATTTTTCAACTACCTTCTCTCATACTTCACATCAAATCCATCAGGAAATCTTAACAACTATACCTCAAAATATATGCAAATCTGGCCACTTCTCATTAACTCTACTGCTGCTCACCTAGTCCAAGTCAACATCTCTCACCTGGATTTCTTTCTTTTTTTTTTTTTTTATTATACTTTAAGTTCTAGGGTACATGTGCATAACGTGCAGGTTTGTTACATATGTATACATGTGCCATGTTGGTGTGCTGCATCCATCAACTCGTCAGCACCCATCAATTCATCATTTATATCAGGTATAACTCCCCAATGCAACCCCTCCCCCCCCCCCCCCCCCCATGTCCTCCCCCCCTTTCTCTTTATTTCTTTTTTTTTTTTTTTTTTTGAGATAGAGTCTTGCTCTTGTTGCCCAGGCTGGAGTGCAGTGGCGCAATCTCAGCACACTGCAACCTCTACTTCATGGGCTCAAGCAATTCTCCGGCCTCAGCCTCCTGAGTAGCTGGGATTACAGGTGCCCAATACCACGCCCAGCTAATTTTTGTATTTTTAGTAGAGACAGAGTTTTGCCATGTTGGCCAGGCTGGTCTTGAACTCCTGACCTCAAGTGATCTACCCAGCCTATTTCTGCAACATTCTTCTAATAGGTCTCCCTGCTTCTTCCTCTACATCCCTGTGGTCTATTCTCAGTCTATCACTAGACAGAGTCTTTAAAACACCAGTCAAGTCATGTCACTCCATTGCTCAAAATCCTGCAGACTCAGAGTCTAAGCACTGGAAATAAGAGGGAATCTGAGTAATCACACAACAGTTTTTCCTATTTGAATAGATTTTCTGATTTGGATAGATTTAGGGGATGATTTGGTGAGATCATCCAAATAGAAAAAACTATTGTGAATAGTTTTGGTCTCACCAAATCATTCCCTAAAAACATACAAAGCAATCCAATAACAAAACTAAAACACCGTGGACAACAAAACTAGATGACAAAGTAGCTCACAAACTCCAAAATACAAGTTCGTGGAGACAACCAACAGTAACCACAATCCCCGCATGGAATGAATATTAATTTGGTGGAAGAAAAAGAAGCAACGACGCTTCTGAAAACCGAGAATGGGAAACACCAAAGCAGCCATAAACCAAACTCTAAAAATCAGAGCAGACCTATTTGAGAACACCAGGTGAAATTGGGAAGGGTTTCATTAAACCAAAAAGTGACTACAAGGGACACTGGTAGGTTCGGCAGGGGCCAGAGAAAGATGGGAAACATGAAATTGAAACCAACCAGTCAAAACTTTCCAGGACAGGGCATAGCAATGAGAAACTTCTGGGAAAAGAATCAGAATTGGGCTATTACAATGATGACAGAGACAAAGGAAAGAGAAGGCCCAGATACAAGCGAACAAAGGGTATGGAGTCAGGAAGTCTCAGAAAGCAAGCCACCATATTATTTAATGCTTTACCAGAACAAAACTGAAAAACAGGAGAGGGAGAGCTATGAAATTAATAAAGACAGCTTGAACTATTCCTCCTCCCAAAAACTTGAGAAAACTGCTTTTCAGTAAAACTGAGCGACAAAAAAGTATTTGGTCAAATACCATAAAGAATTGTTAAAAGAAAACAGAGAAGAAGAACATTCCTATAAATAAAAAAAAGACACGCTACAAAAATTAAAATTGTAGTTTACTATTTTAAAAGACATTGAGAAAATGATACATAAATCATATTAGAAATAAGGTGATAGAGCTCAGGAATTTAGAAATGAAAGGAAAAATCATTACAGAAATAAACTAAACTAGAAGGAAGACAAGTTAATAAATGCTAGAGAATCTTAAAACAAATTAAAAGTGAAATAGAATGCCTTCAAAGATTTAAAAGCTTTCCAATTTAAAATAATTAAAAATAGAGGAAATATTAGCCGGGCATGATGGCACGTGCCTATACTCCCAGGAAGCAGAGGTTGCAGTGAGCCGGTATCACACCACTGCACTCCAGCCTGGGAGACAGAGTGAGATTCTGCCTCAAAAAAATACATAGATATAGAGGAAATAAATTTAAAATTTAAAAAAACAATTCAAAAGAAAGTGAAAAATATTAACAGGCAAAAAAAGTCTAACATGAAGAATAGGAGTCTTCGAAGAAGAAAATCAAAGTTAGGGAACACAGCAAATACTAAAAACCAAAATTTAAGAAAATATTCTTTAAAAAAAGTTTTCTTAACCTATATATTGACAGAACACAAGGTGTATCTGAGAATATCTGTTTTATGATGACCAACAAAACATATTCTAGTAAAATTATTGTACTTAAAAAAAAATTTCAGTAGCTAAGCAAAGTGTGCAAATTACCTACAGGAGAAGAAAATTAGATCAAACTTTTCAACATCAATACTTTAAAAAAAATTAGTTTTTTAAACTGATAAAAACTGAATATATAACATGTTTTAAAATATGTATACATGGTGAAATGGCTCAATCAAGCTAATTAACATGTGCATTACCTCACATAATCACTTTTTTGTCATGAGAACATTTAAAATCTATTCTCTCGGCCAGCGCGGTGGCTCAAGCCTGTAATCTCAGCACTTTGGGAGGCCGAGACGGGCGGATCACGAGGTCAGGAGTTCGAGACCATCCTGGCTAACACGGTGAAACCCTGTCTCTACTTAAAAAATACAAAAAAAAAAAAGCTAGCCGGGCGAGGTGGCTGGCGCCTGTAGTCCCAGCTACTCAGGAGGCTGAGGCAGGAGAATGGCGTAAACTCGGGAGGCGGAGCTTGCAGTGAGCTGAGATCCGGCCACTGCATTCCAGCCTGGGCGACAGAGCGAGACTCCGTCTCAAAAAATAAATAAATAAATAAAATAAAATCTATTCTCTGAGCAATTTTCAAGTATAGAATACATTGTTATTAACTATAGTCACCACAGTATACATCTCTTGAACTTATTCTTCCTGTCTAAATGAAATTTTATATCCTTTAATCCAACATCTCTAATCCCCACTCCTCTAACCTCCAGGCCCTGGTAACCACCATTCTACTCTTGCTTCTATGAATTTGACTATTTTAGGTTCTACATAGAAATGAGATCCCAAGTATTTGTCTTTCCATGCCTGGCTTATTTCACTTACAATGATGTTCTACAGGTTTATTAATGATGTCGCAAATGACAAGATTTCCTCCTTTTAAAGGCTAAATAGTACTCCATTGTGTATATATGCCACATTTTCTTTATCCATTCATCTGTGAATGGACACTTGGATTGATATCTTGGCTTTGGGGATAGTGCTGTAATGAACATGTGAGTGCAGGTATCTCTTCCACATACTGATTTAAATTCTTTTGGATACATACCTGGTAGTGGGATTGCTGGATCATATGGTAGTTCCATTTTCAATTTTTTGAGGAACTTCCATGTTGTTTTCCATAACAGCTGTACCAAGTGACAGTATCACCAACAGTGTATAGTTCTCCCTTTTCTCCACATCTTTGGCAACACTTGTTACCTTTTTTGTAATAGCCATTCTAACATGTATGAGGTACACTGTAGTTTTAATTTGCATTTCTCTGATGATTAGTGATGCTGAGCATTTTTTTCATATAACTGTTGGCCATTTGTATGTCTTCTTTGGATAAATGTCTGTTCAGGTTCTTTGCCCATTTTTTAGATTATTTGTTTTCTTGCCGAATCGAGTTCCTTACATATTTTGCATATTAACTCTATATCAGATGTATGGTTTGCAAATATATCATCCTATTCTATAGGTTGTCTCTTCGCTCTACTCATAGTTTTCTTTACTGTGCAGAGCTTTTTTGTTTGACATAATCCCATATGACCATTTTTGTTTTTGTTGCCAATGCTTTTGAGGTCAAATCCAAAAATTCATTGCCCACACCAATGTCATAGAGCTTTTCCCCTATGTCTTCTTCTGGTAGTTTTACAGTTTCAGGTTTTACATTTAAACCTTTAATCCATTTTGAGGCCAGGTGCAGGTGGCTCATGCCTGTAATCCCAGCACTTTGGGAGGCCGAGGCACGTGATTCTCTTAAGGTCAGGAGTTCAAGACCAGCCTGGCCAACATGGTGAAACCCTATCTCTACCAGAAAAAAAAAAAAAAGAAAACAACAACAATTAGTTGGGTGTGATGGCACATACCTGTAGTCCCAGCTACTCAGAAGGCTGAGGTGAGAGAATCGTTTGAACCCAGGAGGCGGAGGTTGCAGTGAGCCAAGATCACACCACTGCACTCCAACCTAGGGGACAGAGTGAGACCCTGTCTCAAAAGAAAAAAATAATGTTTTTTCAAGATAAAACTTTGACCCATTTTGAGTTGATGGCTGTATATGATGTGAGGTAAGAGTCTAACTTCATTCTTCTCATGTGGATATCCAGTTTTCCCAACATTATTTAAGAAACTGTCCTTTCCCTATTGTGTATTCTTGGCACTCTTAAGATCAACTGACCATAAATATGTGGCTTTATTCCTGGGGGCTCTCTATTCAGTTCCATCAGTTTATACGTCTGTTTTTATGCCAGCACCATGCTATTCCGATTACTATAGCTTTAGAGTATATTTTGAAGTCAAATACTGTGATGCATCCAGCTTTGTTCTTTTCTATCAAGATTGCTTTGACTATGTGGGCCTTTTTGTAGTTCCATATAAATTTTAGAAGTGCTTTTTCTATTTCTGTGAAAATGTCACTGAAATTTTGATAGGGATTGTATTGAAATCTATAGATGTTTTTAGTAGTGTGGCCATTTTAACAATATTCCAATCCATGAATACAGGATATTTTTCCATTTATTAGTGTGTTTAATTTCTTTCATCAGTGTTTTATAGTTCTTAGTGTACAAGTCTTTCACCTCATTGATTAAATTTATTCATAAACTTTTTCTTTTTTTTGTAGCTATTGTGAATGAGATTGTTTTCATGATTTCTTTTCTGGACAGTTCATTGTTAGTGTATAGAAAAACACTACTGATTTTTGAAGGTTGACTTTGTACTTGAAATTTTACCGAATTCATTAACTAGTTCTAACAGTTTTTGTGGAGTCTTTAGGACTTTCTATATGTAAGATCATGTCATCAACAAACAGAGACCATTTAGTTTCTTCCTTTCTGACGTGGCTGCCTTTTATTTCTGTCTCTTGCTTAATTGCTCTGGCTAGGACTCCAGTACTGTGTTGAAGAGAAGTGGTGAGAGGGAGGCCAGGCACACTGGCTCACACCTGTAATCCTAGCACTTTAGGAGGGCAAGGTGGACAGACTGCTTAAGCCTAGGAGTTTGAGACTAGCCTGGGCAACATGGCAAAACCCCAACTCTATAAAATACACAAAAATTAGCCAGACATGGGGGTATGTACCTGTAGTCCCAGGTACTTGGGAGGCTGAGGTGGGAGAATTGCTTGAGCCTGGAGGAGGAGGCTGCAGTAAGCTGTGATTGCACTACTGCCTTCCAACCTGAGCAACAGAGTGAAACCATGTCAAAAGAAAAAAAAAGAATGGGGGTGAGAGTGGGCATCCTGTCCTGATCTTGCAGGAAAAGCTTTCAACTTTTCAATACTGAGGATGATGTCAGCTATGGGCTTATGATACAGTCTTTATTGTGTTGACATACCTTCTTCTGTATTTAATTTGGTTGAGAGTTTTTATCATGAAAAGATGCTGAACTTTGTCAAATGCCTTTTCTGCATCTATTGAGATGATCATATGATTTTTGTCCTTCATTCTGTAAATGCAGTATATCACATTTATTAATTTGCATTATTTTGAACCACCTTTGTATTCCAAATATAAGTCCCACTTGATTATGGTGAATGATTCTTATAAATGTGCTGACGAATTTTGTTTCCTAATATTTTGTTGAGGATTTTTGCATCTATATTCATCAGAAATACTGGCTTATAATTTTCTTTTCTTGTAGAATATCAATACTTTTTCCCTAGAAGAAACTGAAAAATCTATTTGATATACATATGGAAGAAAAATAAGCCAAGAATCTTACATCCAGGAAAAATAATGTGTAAAAGTATAAAAGGCACAGAGCAGCTGTTATCAAAATTACAAACTCGGAGAATATTGTTCCCACAGACACTTTCTGAAGAATCTACTAGAGTGTATGCTGGCAAACTTTTTCTGTAAAAGACTAGATAGCAAATAGTTTAGGCTCCATAATCCAAAGAAGAATCTGTTGTATATTCTCTTTTTACAATTTTTACAACCCTTTAAAAATGTCCTAAAATGAAAAAAAAAAAAATCCTAACATGTAGGGATGAATGGCTAAAGAAATGGTGATACATACACGATATGGATATAGATATATACGTATATATCGATTAATACATACACTCACACAATGAAATATTACGCAGTCTTTAAAAAGGAGACACTGCCATTTGTAACAACATGGATAAACCTAGAGGACATTATGCTAAGTGAAATAAGTTAGACACAGAAAGACAAATACTGTATGATCTCACTTATATAAAGAATCTAAAAAAGTAAAACACATCAAAGCAGAGTAGAATGGTGGTTACCAGGGGCAGAAATGGGAGGAAATGGGGAGATGTAGGTCAAAGGGTACCAACTTGCACTTACATAAAATAAACAGGCCAGGCACGGCGGCTCACACCTGTAATCCCAGCATTTTGGGAGGCTGAGGCAGGCGGATCATCTGAGGTCAGGAGTTTGAGACCAGCCTGGTCTACATGGTGAAACCCTGTCTCTATTAAAAATACAAAAAAAATTAGCCAAGCGTGGTGGCATATGGCTGTAATCTCAGCTACTCGGGAGGCTGAGGCAGAAGAATCACGTGAACCCGGAAGGCAGAGGTGGCAGTGAGCTGAGGTCATGCCACTGTACTCCAGCCTGGGTGACACGGTGAGACTCTATCTCAAAAATAAATAAATTACATACATACATACATACGTACATAAAATAAGTCTAGAGATCTAACGTACAACATAGAGACTATAGTAAATAATAGAATACAGTATAAAAAAATTTGCTAAGCTTTTAGATCCTCTTACACAAAAAGAGGTAACTATGTCTAGTGACAAACATGTTAATTTCCTGACAGTAGTAGTCATTTCACTATGTATATTTCTAGCAAGAGACCATGTTGTATACCTTAAATATATACAAATAAAATTTTAAAAAAATAAATTTGTAAAAAACCATTCTTAGCTCACAGGTCTTACAAAAACAGGTAGCAGATCATAATTTGCCAACTCCTGTACTAGAACATGAGCTGCAGGCCAGGTGTGGTGGCTCACACCTGTAATCCCAGCACTTTGGGAGACCGAGGCGAGCAGATCACAAGGTCAGGAGATTGAGACCATCCTGGCCAACATGATGAAATCCTGTATCTACTAAAAATACAAAAAAATTAGCTGGGCATGGTGGTGTGAGCCTATAGTTCCAGGTACTCGGGAGGCTGAGGCAGGAGAATCGCTTGAACCCAGGAGGCAGAGGTTGCAGTGAGCTGAGATCGCGCCACTGCATTCCAGCCTGGAGACAAAGAAAACTAGCTTCAGAGAAGCAAAATGATTAGCGGGGCACTGACAAAGAACTGGGATGATATTAAGTAAACAGCTATCCATGGAAATAAAAGTGGTTAAGAGTGACATGGTATGTAAGTGTACTCTGATGACGTAGATACTATTTTTTTTAAATATAGGAGAAGATGAGAGAGCGCATATGCAAATAATTATCTTCTTTAGCTGTTCTCATTAATCTTAATGGTGGTGACTGCATAATGTTTGAGAAAGCAAATGAATAATCATATGATAGGATAATCCTATCATACCCTGTGTCCTTCAGAACAATGATTCTCAGTGTGAAGAAAGGTAATACAGATTTAATCTAGAACCCTATATTTCCACTTCTGTTGTTGTTGTTTTGTTTTTTTGAGAGGGGTCTTGTTATGTTGCCCAGGCTGGCCTCAAATGCCTGGGCTCAAGTAATCCTCCCACCTCAGTCACCCAAGTAGTTGGGACTATGGGCGTGTGCAATTGCACCCAGCTAGTCCTGCTTTTGAATAGAAAGTATCAGTATGAATTCATGAAGTATTTTATTGCACGCACGCGCGCGCGCGCGCACACACACACACACACACACACACACACATCCCCTAGCTATGATCACTGAAAAAGGCTTATGAATACTGACTACCCCAGCAATGAACATCCCTTCTGGTCAGATAACAGTCTTGAAAAAAATATTTTCCACTAAATGAAAGTAGGGCATCTTAAAGAAATGACTGATCAGTGAGCTCAGCTGAGCATGTATTATCTTGTCACACCAGATCTTGTCATACCAGATAGCAAGGAAGCTATCAGACACAACTGAGGTCACAGCAAGAGTACTCAGAAGTCAATGTGTAGAAGCATCTAGTGGCCAGAGAAGGAACAATTTGAACTCAATAAAAATGCTAATTGCAATAGATAGAAACATATAAAATTGGTCTCTTGGGAAGATGAAAACGAACCAAACCATTATTTTGAAAACTGGCCCCCAAAAAAGCAAAAGAATCAAGCATTTATTATGCTTTTCCCATATGAAAAGCTGTAACCCTGGGCAACCAAAAAATAGAGGCAAGGATGTGTCTCTTCATAAAATTGTTCCAACTAAGATACAGAAAAGAAATCAGAATTAGAATATCAACATTTTACAATATCCAACAAATTGATGAATCTAGGCACTGAGGATCAATGGCTGCTAAAACCACAAGAAAAATGACAACCACATATAATGTACATAGCCTTACCAAATAAGACCTTGAGTGTGATTAAGCCTCTGGACTCAGCGATCAATTTACATGAAGTACAGAATTCAGAAGAACATGTTGGATAATCAGCAGTTCAATTGCAAAATTGCACAATTTTCCAATCAGCAAAATTCACATTGTGAATAACTTTACAGGCTAAATAGCTTAGGTTCTTCAAAAAATAGTGTATGGTAGAGAGAGGAATGGATCATTTGGAAATCTGTCAATTAAAAGAAAGAGAAGACTTGTCAAATTATCTTTAATGAGTAAGAATAAGCTACAATGTCTAAATGCACATTTGGGTAATAAAAGTATAAAGAAGCAGAATAAGTGCTTTCTAAAGGTGTCAGAATAGTGGATAATTTGGGAGGAGAGGAGGGGACTTAGTTTGGGATAGGGTACGTGAAAAAGCTTCTGGATTGACTGATACGGTTCTATTTCTAACATGGGTGACAGTTATAAGAGTGTTTGCCTTATAAAAATTCATTAAGGTAATTTTTAAAATAGTCCTTACGGTGGTCTACAAGGTCCTACATAACATAACCTGACCTTCACACACTCCCTCCTTCACTCTATTCCAGTCCTATTGACATCTTTGTAGGTCCTTGACTAGGCCAGGTGTGGTCGGTCTCTTGATAGTTACTTTACCGTGACTCTTCTCTCTCCCTGGAGCACTCTTTCCTGTATATCTGCTTCGTTAACTCTCTCACCTCCTTTGAGACTTCGCTCAGATATCACCTTCTCAATGAGACTACTAACTTCATGTTATAATCTGACCTTCAAAATCCCTGGTCCCCTTTATTTTCCTCTGTTTTTCCTTTTTTCCATTAAAACCTTCTAATATGTTATATGTTTTTATTATGTTTTTTTGTCTCCCCCCTGTCCCCCACCATGAGACTGTAGGATACATGATGGCTGGAATTTTTGCCTGCTTTGTTCACTTGCTCTCCTACAGTTCTCTACTCAAATATCACCTTACCAATGAGTCCTTCCCTGACAATTCCTACATCCTAGCTCTTGGCAACCTCCTATTCCCTGCTTTATTTCTTATTTCATAGCACCTATTACCATCTGACAATCTAAACATTTAACTCATTCTTTTTTTAAAAATGAGATGGCTCTAAATGTTTTGTCTGTTAACTGCTGGAACATTATTGGCCATATAATGGATGCTCAGTAAAAACATGTTGAGTCTTTATTATATCTAGGTAGTTTTTTTCCTGTTCCTTCTTAAGAGCTTTTATTACGAATGACAACTGAATTGTACCCAGAGCCTTTTCGGCACTGAATGACATGATCATATGGTTTTCTCCTTTAATTTATTGATGCAGTACATTCTGTTGACAGATTTTTCTAGCAGTGAACTATTCTTTTGTTGCTGAAACAAAAACTATTTGGTCATAATAGCCAATCAGTCCTTGCTACACTGCTGAATTCTATTTACTGGTATTTTATGTATGGTTTCTTATGTATGCATAAGAAAACTAATCTAAAGTTTTCTTTTATGTAATTTCTACTGGGTTCTGTCATTAAATCATAGCCTTGTAAAATGAATGGGGAGTTTTCCATCTTTTCCTATGAACTAAAATAGCTTAAACAGCATTGGACTCATCTGTTCTCTACCGCTTAGAAATAATTCAGTTGTGTATTGTCTCTTCCTTTTAAAATGATATCTCTTAATCGTCTTTTAATCTCTTTGATGCTAATCAACCTACTTAAGCTCTCCATCTATCTTGAAAAATCAGCCATTGTTTCTAGACTTTCAAATGTATTACAAATGTACTTTCATGTATTCTCATGTCATTTTTTAAAAATGTGTCTTTTATAGGCCGGGCACGGTGGCTCACGCTCTGTAATCTCAGCACTTTAGGAGGCCAAGGCAGGCGGATCACCTGAGGTAAGGAGTTCAGCGTGGCCAACATGGTGAAATCCCGTCTCTACTGAAAATATAAAAATTAGCTGGGCGTGGTGGCGCACGCCTGTAATCCCAGCTACTCAGGAGGCTGAGGCAGGAGAATCACTTGAACCTGAGAAGCAGAGGTTGCAGTAAGCCGAGATCACACCACTGCACTCCAGCCTGGGCAACAGAGTGAGACTTTGTCTCAAAAAAAAAAAAAAAAAATCATTTATAGTTGCGATTATTTCTCTTTCCTCATCCTTTATAATATATATTCACTTTTATTTTTATCAGTATTGCAGAGGGTTTATATTTTTACTCACCATCCCAAAGAACTGATTTTGGTTTTTATTTATCCTATTCTATTTTTCTCTATTTTATTAATTTCAGCTTTGATCTGTATTGACTTTAGGACCCAATACTCCTTTCTGTAAGAAATCATTTCACTGTCTTAAATTCCCATATGTTTGGATCTATTTCTTATTCTGTTCTTTGCCACTGAGTAAGACACATCAACTTTTGAGTCATACAAGTAGATTTCATTCTTAAAGTGCTGAGGAAGGTCTCATTAGAAAATGTAATAGGGGTATCAACAGCAGCATTAAACTGGAGGTTCCATAAGGCATGTACAGTTGAAGGCTAAACTATGGCATAGTTTAAAAAGTAGCACCTTGGCTGGGTGTGGTGGCTCATGCCTGTAATTCCAGCACTTTGAGAGGCCGAGGTGGGTGGATCACTCGAGGTCAGGAGTTCAAGACCAGCCTGGCCAACATGGCAAAACCTCATCTCTACTAAAAATATAAAAATTAGCTGGGCATGGTGGCACATGCCTGTAATCCCAGCTACTTGGGAGGCTGAGGCAGAAGAATTGCTTGAGCCCGATAGGAGCAGGGTGCAGTGAGCCGAGACTGTACCACTGCACTCCAGCTTGGGTGACAGAGGGAAACTCTGTCTCAAAAAGAAAAAAAAGAAAGAAAGAAAAAGAAGCCACCTAATCTAACCTCATGATACATGTATAATATGTATATGCATTTCTGCCACACCCCCTCCCCCAATATATGTCCCATAAGGGCAGGAATTTTTGTTTTGTCTGCTACTGTATCTTATGTGCCCAGGATGATTCTAGGTACATAATGGGAGCTCAACAAATATTTGTTGAATAAATGAATAACTGCGGAAAGCTGTTTCTGATTTTTCAGATAAAATCAGGATTTCTAGCTTCAGATTAATAGTTAACATAAGGTCAAAAAAATCTCTCTCTTCCACTGTTTACCCTTTCTCTCCCCTGTGTCTCGGTCGTATCTCAGTACTTATTCAGCAGTTTGGGGATGAAAGCAGTTCTGTTGGGGATGAAAGTAGTTCTGTTGTGGTTTTGTCTCTGGTTGTTTTATTTTCTCTATGTAGCAACATTTTGGTGTTTGGCCAGTCCTGCATTCTTTGCAAGAACAAATCTGATTTCTTTTTTATGGCCTACAAATGGTTGCAAAAACACTGACATTTCATTTCTCAAAAGTCCCTTTCCTGACTCATCCCCTTATTGACTCTGGTCCTCCAGCATGAAATAACAGAACCAATTTAGTTAATTCTTGCTAATAATTACCCTAAGCACATTCTGGACTTCAAGAATAACACACATGACCAAATATTTAAACACCAGCTAAAATGCAATAGGGTAATCAACAGACTAATCAGTAGACCTGTTTTTATGTTTATGTCTCAAAAGAGAATTGTTTAACATGTTTATATCTTAATTAATGCTTTTAACAGTTACAAAAATGAAACTATAATTGGATTTCCTTCTAGGATGATTGAACTTGATAATATTATACATCCTTGATTTGAATAACATTGACAGAGCAATCAAGATTTGTTTTAAGATCCTAAAAATTATCTTTCATAATATGGTGTATATATAGATCTTAACAGCAACACTGTCTGAAGTATACAACTCAAAATTTTATGTATATAGCCATGTAACCACCACCCAGATAGGACAGTGATCATTTCTAGCCCCTCAACAGTCTCTTTTGTGTTGCCTCCCAGTCAGTACCCCAGAATAATCACTATTCTACTATCACAAAAGATTGGTTTTAGCTACTTTTGAACTTCATATAAATGGAAACCTACAGTATATACTTGTTTGCATCTGGCTGTGTACACTTAGTATAATATTTCTGAGATTCAATCATGTTGCATGTATCATTGGTTTACTTCTTTTTACTGCTGAGTAATATCTAATTGCATGAATATAACGTATTTTATTTATACATCCCCCAGTTGATAGGTACTGGATCCATTTCTAGCTTTCAGCTATTACTATAAATAGTGCTGCTATAAATATCCTTGTGTAAGTCTTCTAGTGTAATTTTTAAAGTGTATAACTTCTTTATGTTGGAAATATACGTAGGAGTGGATTTGTAGGGTTATAAGCTAAGCATGTTTTGCTAAGTAGCCATAATATATAGTTTCCCCAAATGGTTATACCAGTTTAACTCCTACCAACATTATCCTTGCCATTACTCTGTAACGTCCATTCATTTAATATTAACCATTCTGGTGAATATGGAGAGGTATCTCACTGTGGTTTTAAACTGCATTCCCTATGGACTAATAATACTAAGTCTACTTTTTTTGTAGTAGTAGTAGAAGAATTAGACTGGTGAAAAGATCACACCTTGCTAATTTACTCAAAAATTATATACTGAAATATGGGAAGTGTGCAGGGCTCCTGAAAGTGAAGAGGAGAAAAAAATATGGTTTCATCCTTCCTGTCCTCTGGCAATTGATTACTGGACGGCCTCCTTTTTCTGGGGACCAGCTTGGGCCAGTGCTAAGTTAACCTATGTAGTTAACTTGACCCATGTTATTTATTGTTTCAGGCAGATTTGAGTTACCATCTAGCACATTTTTATTTCAGCTGGAAGAATTCCCCTTAGCATTCGTTGTAGGCAGGTCTGCCAGCTACAATTCTCACAGTTTTGGTTTATGAGGAATATCTTATTTCTCCCTCATTTCTGAAGGGGAGTTTTGCCAGATATGGAAGTTTTCGTTGAGCTTTTTCCTTTCAGGGATGTGAATATGTCATCCTACTGCCTTCTGGGGTCCATAGTTTCTGATGAGAAGTCTGCATTCATCTTACTGAGGTTTCCCTGTATGTGATGAGCTGCTTTTCTCTTGCTGCTTTAAAGATTCTCTCTTTGGCTTTCAACAGTTTGATTATGATGTGTCTAGCTGTGAATCTCTGGTTTTATCCTGCTTGGAGTTTACTGAGCTTCTTGCATGCATAAATGCATCAATCAAATTTGGGGTTTTAGCCACTATTTCACTTCCCTTTCCCTTTTTTTTTTTTTTTTTTTTTTTTGAGACAGGGTCTCACTCTATCATCCAGGCTGGAGTGCAGTAGTGCAATCACAGCTCACTGCAGCCATGACCTCCTGGGCTCAAGTGATCCTCCAACCTCAGCCTCCTGAGTAGCTGGGACTACAGGCATATGTCACCACACATGGTTAATTTTTGTATTTTTTGTAGAGACAGGGTTTTACCCTGTTGCCCAGGCTGGTCTCAAACTCCTGGGCTCAAGAGATCTGCCTCTTTTGGTCTCCCAGAGTTCTGGGATTATAGGCATGAGCTACTGTACCTAGCCCATTATTCCTTCAAATATTTTTCTGTCCCACCATCTCTCCTCTCCTTCTGAGATTCCCGTCATGTGTATGTTGGTACACTTGATGGTATCCCACAGGTCTTGTTAGGCTCTATTTATAGTTTCTAATTACTCTTTTTTCTTTTCTGTTCTTCAAATTAGATAAAGTCAATAGAACTACCTTCAAATTTCTTTCTTCTTCCTGTTCTCATCTCCTGATGGGCCCTAGGAGCAAATTTTTCATTTCAGTTACCATGCTTGTCTACGTGGTTTGGTTCATAATTTCTATCTTTTTATTGATGTTCTCAATTGGTGAGACACCGTTCTCAAACTTTCAGTTAGGTTTTTAGTTTTTTTGGTTTTTTTTAAGATAAGGTTTTCTTTGGCTCTTGATGAATTATTTTAAATAGCTGATACCAAGTGTCTAGAAATTCCAATGCCTCGGCTTCCTCAGGGACAATTTCTATTCATGGCTTTTTTTCTTGTTGTGTTCCATATCTTACACTTTTTTGTTAATCACTAGACATTTTAAATCTTATAATGTGGCAACTCTGGGAATCAGATTCTCTCCCCTCTCCAGAATTTTTTGTTGCTGCTTATTGTTGTAGTTGTGTTTCAAGACTTATCAAAACTAATTCTGTAAAATCTGTATTCCTTGTTATGTGCAGTCACTGGAGTCTCTGTTCTGTTAGCTCAATGGCCAGCTAACAACTGGAGAGACTGCCTTAAATGCTTGGAACCAAAAAATCTCCCCATCTCTGCAGAAGGGCTCTGCGTAGGTTTGGGATACACCTTCACTACTTAGCTAGGTAGCTTCTAACTCTGCCTTAGTCTTCACTTCCTGCTTTCACAGAGTCTCATGATCAGCGAGAGGTAGAAGTCTTCCCTGGGCATGCATACAGTCCTTGCCAAGCACGTGGCCTTCTACATTCTTGGGAATATATGAAGCTTTTCAAAGCCCTCATAGACACCTCATTCCCAATCTCTGCTCCTAAGCTCTTTAATTTGTCTACTGTTTGCCCCCATTGTTATCTATTGATTCAGGAAGCAATGACTAAATTATTTGTCTATAAATGTTTCTTGATAACTACTATCCTCCCCACTCTCAGAAGCAGGCCAGTTCTGAGTCAGGAGAAATAAAGACAAGGTTTTTAAGTCATTCTTCCAGTGATCCACCAAAGAAGGCAAAACAAATAATTACAATGAGGTGTGTTCTGCTCCCTCCAGTACAGGAACACAGGCTGTTATTTTAGCCCCAGCTGACACATGGAACAGGGAATGGTGCTTGGGTAAGCTCATTATTCTTACTAAGATTCAGCCATTTTTCATGAATAAGCACTCTTCACATTTTTTTTTTCAAGTCTTTGGTTAATTTCTAGAGTTCTGAAAAAGTTGATTCTGACAGGTTCTGCCAGTTCTTCTGTTGCTCTTATGGAAGAGTAAAATTTTATCCTTTACTGTGCCACTTTTGCTGATGTCACCCCCAAATAGCAAACCTTTTTAAACCACTTGAAATGTCTCTCTCCTAGCTTCCTAATAAATCAATTTATCAAACACTTTATTTACTTAGAATTTACACTGCTGTGTGGCTAAAAAGATAACTATAACAAAGTGCTTGTCCTCAAGTAATATGATAAATTCAACAGTATCAGAATCCAAATGAAACTGTTAGTAATTATGACACTGGAGTGGGTTCGAGAGGTGCAATTTTAAAAGTGTCCCAGATGGTTCTGAAACCAGTAGCTTGCTTGAAGAAATATTGCCTCAGGTTTTTGCCAGCCTCTTCATACTAGGATATACTGATAGGCAGAATAAATGTGTTCCAAGACCAGAACGAGAAACTGAGCAATTAGGCCAGAAAGAGTTACCACTGCAGAAAAACAGAATGTACTAACTGTAATATGAGAAGAAGAGGGCATAAGAGAGACCATCTTTTGGCTTTGTGCACAAGCAATCTTGATCCTAGTATTAAATTTTGTCAATACTACAAAACAGCCTTGAAATTGTTCAAATGTTATGTCCTCAGAGAAACCTTCCCTAATTCCCATCCAAACTGGCACCCCCACCTTTACCCTAAAATATTCTTTTTCCCTTTAACCTATTTAACAAGGATAATAGTTTATTTTATTTTATTTATTTTTATGGAGATAGAGTCTCACTCTGTATGTATGTATGTATGTATGTATGTATGTATTTGTTTGTTTGTTTGTTTTTATGGAGATGGAGTCTCACTCTGTCACCCAGGCTGGAGTGCAGTGGCGCAATCTGGACTCACTACAACCTCCACCACCCAGGTTCAAGCAATTCTAGTACCTCAGCCTCCCCAGTAGCTGGGACTACAGGTGTACACCACCACGCCTGGATAATTTTTTTGTATTTTTAGTAGAGACGGGGTTTCACCATGTTGGCCAGGCTGGTCTTGAACTCCTGACCTCAGGTGATCCGCCCACCTCAGACTCCCAAAGTGCTGGGATTACAAGCATGAGCCACTGCGCCCAGCCAAGGATAATATTTTTTAAACTATCTCCCAATACACATTTCCTTATCAACAAGCAGATTATCCCTTCCTAGTATCACACCTGCCATCATGTCCAAAGGAAAGTGGCAGAGGAAATGGAAAGTCTACCCAGCCTAGACTTCTGGTGTCTTCATGACAGAAGAAAAGAACAGTGGGAAGGAAACAGCAGTGACAAAAGTCTGTTCTCATCTCTTCTCTCCAGGATAGAGTTCCAAAAGGAAAAAGACATGTTAGGCAGATGGAAGAAAAAGCTAAAAAAACAGGCATCTTTGATCCATTTCCCTTTTGGGGTTCTGGGAGGAGACTGCTACACAAGATGCCCCTTAATGAAAAGGTGGGGGCTGAATCATCAACATAGAAGGGTTAGGAGGAAGGAGGGCATGGATTTAGTTATCCAGAGTTCTCTGGCTCCCACAAGGCATAAAAGGCATCCCGAATTTTCTGTATGCCCAATGAAAGAAGAGGAAGGGAGTTGGGGATTCTGCTAGCAAAATTACTGAAGGACAGGGTTTTGCCCCAGGGGAGGCAAACAGATTCAGTAACTGAGGGCTGTTTGTCTTACTGCCCAGGTCTAGGGCTTAAAAAACATGACACCCAAACCTCAGAGTCAGAATTAGCCAAGGTAGGGCCAGTGAAGCAAGGAGAACCACTGGACCATCTGCTGACCACAGACTGCAACAGCACTTATCAGCAGGACACAGTGACCAGGTGGACAGCAATACTATCACTCCAGAGGCCAAGGAGGACTGAGAGAGAGCAGCACAAGACCACACAGTCACCTCATCTTTAGACACACACACCCATATGCCATCTAGGGAACAGACATGGTTCTCCTGGCATGGACACTAGTAGTAATATATGCAGTGGTGGTGATAGCAGTGGTAAAAATAATAATACCAAACACATATTTATAGCACTCAGGTGCCAGATACTATCCTAAGCTCTTTACATATTATTAATACATTTAAACCTTACTAACAACCCTATGAGGTAAATGCCATTACTATCACCATTTTATACATGAAGAAAATGAGGCATACAAAGGTTAAGTATCTGATGCAAGGCCCCACAGTCAGTAAGTGGTAAAGCCAAGATCTGAACCCAATATGACAACATATATTTTATGGAAAAATACATGTATTAAATATATTTTCTATGAAAATGATAAACAGAATGTCAGACACACAAAGACTTTCCTAAAGAATCTAGGTAGTATTCTATGGCTCCGAATCCAGGATAATATAAAGATATAGGAGATAACACACACAGCCATCAGCTGCTCAAAATTTTAAAAAATTTTAAGGTGAGCACTAATCTATCAAATGATTGTTACTGAACAAAACTGATATACTGGGAAATAAAGCAAACTAGTACATAGACATATATATGTTTCATGAACACAGCAACACAGTGCTGTCTACACGTGATGAGTTCAGACAATATAAAAGGTTTCAGAAAAAAGTAAAGAGTGCTTATCTTTCAAAGGACCATAATGAAATATCTATAAACGAAAGGCTTCAAAGTAATCCAGTAGGGTACTACAACCTGAAAGAACCAAAAAAAAAAAAAAAAAAAACAGACAATATACGTTGTACAACAATTTTCAAAACACTGGATATTAGGGCAATGAAGAACAGTGTTTCCCAAAAAATGGGAAAAAAGTGATCCCCATAATTGCCCCAGCTTACTGCCTTGAGAAAATATCCAGGCTGTGGTATAAGAAGGGGGTCCCAGGCAGAGCCCAGCAGATTCTAAATTGAGAAATGGAACTGAAAGTCCTGGTTGGAGTTTTCAGGCCAGAGAATCACAGAGGAGAGAGCTGTATACAGAGAGAATTCTGGAGATGTGCTAAGTGGAAAGAACGAATTTACAGGGAACTGTGCCCAGAACTCACAAAGAACAAGGAATAGTGCTTGCTCTTACCACCCAGAGTGGATAAACTCATAATTTATTGGGTACTGGTAGAGTACTCAGCCAGGTCTTGACTCAGTAATAGGGAATAATCAGGCACAGACTAAGTATTTCTTCAGACTCACCTAACAAATCATAAAAGCAAAATCCCCAAAGATCAAACTGGTCAAGTAAGTTAACTGCGTCCCAGAACAAAGCTCAAGAATATTTGTAGAACTACAAAAATATCCAGCAAACAAAAACAAAACAAAAAATATCCAGCAACCAAAAAAGTAAAATTTACAACATCTGGCATCTAATCAAATATTATCAGGCATGAAAATAAACAGGGAAATACAACTCATAATGAGAAAAATAATCAATTTCAAATAACACAGATGTTAGAATTACCAAATGCATTAAAACAGTTATTCCACAGATTATTCCACAGTTATTATGGAGTACAGTCATTCAAGTACACGTTGAACATCCCTAATCCAAAAATCTGAAATGCTCCAAAATATGAAATTTTGTGACATTCACGTTGACTCCACAAGTGGAAAATTCCACACATACTTAACACAGACTTTGTTTCATTAACAAAAGTATTCAAAATATTGTATAAAATCACCTTGAGGCTATGTGCATAAGGTGTAATATGAAACATAAATGACTTTCATATTTAGACTTGAGTCCCATTCCCAAGATATCTAATCATGTATATGCAAATATTTCAAAATCCAAAAAAGAAAACAAAATCTGAAACACTTCTAGTCCAAGCATTTTGGATAAGAGATACTTAAGCTGTATTGACGGCAGTGCTAAAAAGAAATAAACTATGGAGACATGAGACGACATGGAGTAAAGTGCATATTACTAAGTGAAAGAGCCCAATCTGAAAAGGCTACATACTGTATGATTACAACTCTATGACATTCTGGAAAAGGGAAAACTATGGCTAGAGTAAAAGATCAGTGGTTGCCAATGGGCTGGAAAAGGAAAGGATAAATAGGTGGAACACGGAGGATTTTTAGGACAGTGAAAATATTCTGTATGATACTAAAATGGTAGATATATGGTAGTGTACATTTGTCAAAACCCATAGAATGTACAATGCCAAGAGTGAACGCCAATGTAAACTATGAACTTTGGGTTATAATAATGTGTCAACATAAATTCATCGATTGTAATAAATATAGCAGTAGGATACTGATATTGGGGTAGGCTGTGCATGTGTGTGGATAAGCAATATATGGGAATTCTCTACACTTCCTATTCAATTTTGCTATGAATCCAGAACTGCTATAAAAAAAAGCCTATTTTTGAAAATAAAATTGAAAAAAATCGGTGAACTGTGGAAACATTTCAAACAGTCTCATATATGTGTAACTGGAGTCCTGAAAGAAAACAAAAAAAAGAAAGGAGAAAAAGTTTTTGAAAAAAAAAGTACACAATTTTCCAATTTTATATAAACTATAAAACTCACTGATCCAAAGAGCTCAACACATTCCAAGTAAAAATTACTGATTTCAGGAATGCAAGGTTCTACAGATTACTACAGATTCTACAGATTGTAAATAATAATGATTATGAAAAACTTGATGCCTATAAATTCTACAACTTAGAGGAAATGAACAAATTCCTTGAAAGACACAAACTACCAAAGCTCACTTAAGAAGAAATAATTTAAATAGCCCTATATTGTCTAAAGAAACAAAATGATAATTATTTACAAGAAGAGCATTTACCAAGCTAAACAAAAAAAAGGAATCCACACCTACTCACAAAATACAGTAATAAAAACAAAATACACAAAGGATAAAGAGCTTAAAGTGGTCAGATAAATGACATATAACAAAGGCCTGACAATTACTGACAGCAGATTTTTCAACAGCAACCACTGCAACTAGTGGATGGTGGAATAATATCTTCAAAACACTAAGAGAAAATTATTGCCAACCCAGAATTAAACAAACCAAAAATAACCTAAGAAACTAAGACTTTTTCAAAAAAATAAAACAAAAAACCCTGAGAAATACAAAGATCCTTAGAATAAAATTAGAATCATAAGTCCATACTATGCACAAATGTGAGCAGCAAAAACTCTGGGCAAAACCCCTCATTTCAGGCAAAAATAATTGGGAAAGACCACAGTGGTCTAAGGAGTGGAAGAATCATTCTCATTATTTTTAACATTTTCTCTGAGCTCTTCACCCTAAGGGTGGCACCAGCCATACAGAAACGCATCACAGGCAGCTAAAGCTCTGAAAGAAATCCAAATGTCAGACTACAATAACAATGAAAGGAGCCTCTGGGAGCCATAGAGTATGTGGGGAATCAAGGAAAAAGATGAGCCAGAGAAAGGGTTTCCCGTAATTTTGCACATGAACCAGCACAACTTCTAGCTCACACATGAGACAGATTCAGGGAAGCAAAGCAAAGGCTCTGAGAATAAATTAAAATATAAACTGTTGCCAAAGCTCCAAACTAACTCATAAATGGTCTGTGGATAGGAAAGACCCAAAGTAGCACAGCGCAGTCTTTGAATTGATACTGGAAATACTATTCACAGAAGGTGAGAAAACTTGTGGTTTAGAACCTAACCATCCTGACTGCCTACCAAAACAAAAATAAAATCAGCATTCTCCCAAGGATTTTAACAGGGCTTAGAGACACAAAATATAACTCCAAAGTTACTCAAATCCACAGCATCAGGAAAATGTGATCCAAAATTGAGGGAAAAGACAATCAAAAGTAATTTGTAAGGGAAGTATAACTATATAACAAAACGAGACTTACAGTGTAAGAAAAGAGAAAATTACAGGTTAGTGTCACTCATGAAATAGATATAAAAATCCTAAGCCAACAATTAGCATACCAGCTGGGCGCAGTGGCTCACGCCTGTAATCCCAGCACTTTGGGAGGCCAAGGTGCGTGGATCACGAGGTCAGGAGATCGAGATCATCCTGGCTAACACGGTGAAACCGTGTCTCTACTAAAAATACAAAAAATTAGCCGGGCATGGTGGTGGGCGCCTGTAGTCCCAGCTACTTGGGAGGCTGAGGCAGGAGAATGGCATGAAGCCGGGAGGCGGAGGTTGCAGTGAGCCAAGATCGCATCACTGCACTCCAGCCTGGGCGACAGAGCAAGACTCTGTCTCAAAAAAAAAAAAAAAAATTTGCATACCAAAGCCAAAAACAAAGCTCAGATGATAAATCATGACCAAGTTGGGTTTTCTCCAGAAATTCAAAGTTAAATAAATATTAGAAAATCTATTAACGCAGCTTACTATATTTGCAGCTTATGATTAAAGAAAGTCAGATGACTCCTTCAATTTGACAAAATACAACCTTTGTGGTGGGCTACCTGGAAAATGGTTCCCAGTAATTCTGTCATATAAAGAACTCTTTAAAGAAATTAAGGGTGTGCCTAATAGGTCCTCGCGACTGAACAACAGGGGCTCTAGGAAGCTTAAGAACATTGTCCCTCAGCCATCTGAGAAAGATCACAAAGTAAAGAAGGGTGTACCTTAGATTTGTAGGTGTGACTATTACCCAATGGAATCAACACCAATGAGTTTCACAAAAGACTTACAAAGTTTTTGAGAAAATTGTATCAGCAGCAACACTGCCAGGTTGGACCAAAAAAACCCAGAAATAGTACAACATGAAAAGAGGCCACTAGACTCCCAAAATTCTACTGGCAGGAAGCAAACTGATAAAAAACTACACAGCTGCTACCTGCTACCTTTCATGAAAAAGGAAGAATAACTCAAGAGATGGAATCAAGTGTTAGGAGGGCAGGAATTATTCCTAGGCCGTGAGACCAATCAAGGAACTTCTAACATCCTGGCTGGATTTCAGAATTGATATGGACCAGTGACACTTCTGTGCCTCCTATTTTCCCTCCTTTAAACAGGAATGTCTATTATCCCATGCCTGTTCCACCCTTGTATACTGGCTATAGGGAAAGGAGGATAACTTGTACCTTTAATGTTACATTTCTACAGATTGAGTGGAACTGTACACAAGGAACTATATTTTAAAAACTTTGGCCAGGTGCAGTGGCTCACACCTGTAATCCTAGCACTTTGGGAGGCTGAGCCCAGCAGTTTGAAACCAGCCTGGGCAACATAGCGAAACCCTATCTCCACTAAAAATAAAAAAATTAGCCAGGTGTGGTGGCACACAACCATAATCTTAGCTACTCAGGAGGCTGAGGCAGGAGGATCACTTGAACCCAGGAGGTTGAGGCTGCAGTGAGCCATGATTGCACCACTGCACTCCAGCCTAGGCAACAGAGTGAGACGCTGTCTCAAGAAAAAAAAAAGAAAGAAACTTCACCCATAAGCCTCATTCACAACTGGACCTGATTTAGATGGTAAGATTCTGGACTGTGAGCTGATGCTGTAACGGAATGAGACTTTTGCAGACCTGGAGAAAGGGGCAAATTAAGAAGGGCATATGCAAGAGACATGAGTCAATGGGGGCCAGAGGGCAGGCTGGAAGGCTGCTTCTAAAACAGCACCTGATGGTTCCCAACTCCTGATATTCCTACCTTTGTGTAATCCCGTCTACTTGATTTTAGCTGGGCCTAGGAATTTGATTCTAATTAATATGGCAAAAGTGATAGGATGTCACTTCTGAGATAAGGTTGCAAAAGATGTAACTTCCATCTTCTTTACCTTCTCTGGCTCTTCTTGCTTGCCAGCTGCCATGTTAAGTAGCCCTATACAGAAACATACACGGCAAGGAACTAAGGCCCTCCACCTATGACAGATAAGGAACTGAATCGTGCCAAATACCACATGAACTAGGAAATCATTCCTTCCCCAGTCCAATCCTGATGCAGTCTTGTGAGGGACTCTGAGGCAGAAGATCCAGCTATGCTGTGTCCATATTCCTGACACACAGAAACTTTTATATAATGTTTGTTGTTTTCAGCCACTAAATTCTGGGGTAACTTACTACACAGCAAGAAAAAACGAATACAATATCCATTAACTTTGAAAACTCTTAGTGAACTAGAAATAGAAGAGAAATTCTTCAACTTGATAAAAGGTATCAACAAAGAGAAAGAAAACTAACAGCATATACCAATAATGTACATTAAAATAAATACAACAAAATTCATTAAACATATTCCCTTTAGAGTGAACTCTGTTCTGGGAAAAAAAATAAATCATTTTCCTTCATTTCCTATACACAGGATATTTAGGAGTAACTAAACAGTTGGTATAAGCACAGTCTTCTTTATAGAAAAACATCATTAATGAATACAGAAGGAAATTTTAAATTAGACTACCATTTGGCCAGACTTAATAAAATAGTAGGCCTGGGCAATGATTCATCAATGATCACTAAAACCATTAGGCAGAAGACTAAAAAAAATTGTACTGCTTCATGAATCACATTCTTACTTAAATCCAGTTGGTTTTTTTTTAAGCGGAAGAGAATTTGACAGTACTACAAGTACAATGACCACTAAGTACAGTTTGGTGTCACAGCCTTGATCTGTGCTAAGGCATCCAGAGTTTTCAGCTCTTTTGCACTATCAGCACAAATGTCAACAGAATGAAAATTCAAATAACATCTTAGTATTATTGTGAAAATAGTTTTAATCTTGCAGATCTCCTGGGAAGGTCTGAAGGATTTTTTTGGTATTCTGAAACCATAATTTGGGAACCTCTAGTGACACACAGAGAAGTATTTATAGATGGAATGATGTAATATCTTGTATTTGTTTAAAATAGTAATTCAGGCCAGGCGCGGTGGCTCAAGCCTGTAATCCCAGCACTTTGGGAGGCTGAGATGGGCGGATCACAAGGTCAGGAGATCGAGACCATCCTGGCTAACACGGTGAAACCCCGTCTCTACTAAAAAATACAAAAACCTAGCCGGGTGAGGTGGCGGGCACCTGCAGTCCCAGCTACTCGGGAGGCTGAGGCAGGAGAATGGCGTAAACCCGGGAGGCGGAGCTTGCAGTGAGCTGAGATCCGGCCACTGCACTCCAGCCTGGGCGACAGAGCGAGACTCTGTCTCAAAAAAATAAATAAATAAAATAATAATTCAGCAGAAGTTGGGGGAAGGAAAGGAGTTAACAATACTGGCCTACAATGGTTAACTGTTGGTATTGGGAATTCTGCTTATCAATTTATTTTTGTGTTTGGAATTCTCCACAATAATAAAATATTGTTTAAGGCATTCCCTTTAAAACATGATTTGTCAACCTTGGCACAACTGACATTTGGGGCCGGATAAATACTTTGTTGCAGTAGCTGTCCTATAATTGCAGGATGTTTAGCAACACCCTGGCCTCTTTCTATTTAAGGCCAGCAGTATCACCTCCACTTCCCCAAATGTGACAACCAAAAAGTCTCCAGACATTGCCAAATGTCCCCTGGGGAACAAACTGCCCCCACTTAAGAAGAACTTTTTTTTTTTTTTTGGGACGTTGTCTCGCTCTGTCGCCCAGGCTGGAGTGCAGTGGTGTGATCTCCGCTCACTGCAAATTCCGCCTCCCGGATTCACACCATTCTCCTGCCTCAGTCTCCCAAGTAGCTGGGACTACAGGTGCCCAACACCACGCCCAGATAATTTTTTGTATTTTTAGTAGAGACGGAGTTTCACCGTGTCAGCCAGGATGGTCTTGATCTCCTGACTTCGTGATCCGCCCAACTCGGCCTCAAAAAGTGCTTGGATTACAGGCATGAGCACCCAGCAACAACAACTGTTTTAAACCAAGGTTGCTTATTACTATTAGAAGTCCTAGCTTAGGCAAAACCACAAAACATTAGGAAAGCTGCAGGATATAGATATACAAGTCATTTACAATTGTATACACCAGCAACTAACGGAACATTTAAAGAACATTTAAAAACAATACACATATTGGCCAGGCACGGTGGCTCACGCCTGTAATCCCAGCACTTTGGGAGGCCGAGGCGGGCAGATCATGAGGTCAGGAGATCAAGGCCATCCTGGCTAACATGGTGAAACCCCATCTCTACTAAAAACACACACACACACACAAAATTAGCTGGGTGTGGTGGCCAGTGAAAAGCAAGAAGTACTAGCTGGAAGCTTCTAAGAAATATCCTCAAAAAATACTAAACGCCATTTGTTTCACAAACATCCATCCCTGCTGTGCTGCTTAGAATGTAGATGAAATGACTGGCGCTCCACCTTGGATCCTAGGAATGATGGAGACAAAAGCTGGAAGCAGCCTAGATGCCAGATGACTGCAGAGCTGACAAAGCAGCCCTGGTCTGCCTTCTTCTACATAACAGCCATTATTTGGAAATCTTTGTTATTTTGGATCTCCATTATTTGTAGAGAAATCTAATCAAACTAATAAATGATCTGATATCCAACTTTTAATTTTTGCTACCAATTGCTATATTCTCCAAGAAAAGTACAAATGTTGCCTTATTAATTCATGTTCTGGTTCTGCTTCTTCTCAATCTTTCACTGACACACTTTGAAATGCAGTGTTTCATCAGCTCTCTGATTTCCTTTCACAGCCCACTTTACTGTCACGTGTATCCCTTGTTTATTCAATTCCTCCTGTCTAGCTAAGATGTCTCAGTCACTTCTGTCTTCAATATAACTTGTAAAAGGAGGCTGGGCATGGCAGCTCACAGCGGTAATCCCAGCACTTTGGGAGGCCAAAGCAGGAAGACTGCTTGAGGCCAGGAGTTCGAGTCCAGCCTGGGTAACAAAGTGAGACCTTGTCTCTACCAAAAAAAAAAAAACTTAGCCAGGCATGATGGCATGCACCTGTAGTCCCAGCTACTAACAGGAAGCTAAGGTGGGAAGATCGTTTGAGCCCAGAAGTTCAAGGCTGCAGTGAGCCATATCTTGCCACTGTACTCCAGCCTGGGTGACAGAGCAAGACCCTGTCTCCAAAGAAAAAAAAAAAAAGACACAACCCCAATAGCATCCTTAGGCAGTGCCTTCACAAAGGAGAAGTTTTCACAAATAAACAGACTTGTTCTCTGATAGTTTCATGAAAGAAAAAAAAAACACTACATGTAATATTTATAAAATTCTTCTGGGATATTTCAGACTGAGCTAGTAGAGCTCAGATGATCCTAATTTGTCTGCTATTAATTTTCCATGCTATTAATGCTCATAATTTTTGTGAATATTGTCCATCATTCTCTTCACTTGCTCAAAATATTCTTGTTATCCTTAAATTTCAGAAGAATTTCAAGTGGCTACAGAGTTTTCTGTTAATCCCATAAGATGTAAGAATTTTAAGTTTCCAAACTGACAAAGATTCTTTGTGTGACCAAACTTCAATCAGGCTCCTGAATCTTCTCCTAGGACCATCAGTGCACTTCTTTATAAAATCCAGTTTTAGGCTGGGTGCGGTGGCTCATGCCTGTAATCCCAGCACTTTGGGAGGCCGAGTCAGGGGGATCACGAGGTCAAGAGATTGAGACCATCCTGGCTAACACAGTGAAACCCCATCTCTACTAAAAATACAAAAAATTAGCTGGGCATGGTGGTGGGCGCCTATAGTCCCAGCTACCCAGGAGGCTGAGGTAGGAGAATGGTGTGAACCGGGAGGGTGGAGCTTGCAGTGAGCCGAAATCTCGCCACTGTACTCCAGCCTGGGAGACAGAGAAAGACTCCGTCTCAAAACAAGAAAAAAAAAATTCCAGTTTTAGCAAAGAACCCTGCTAAGGCAGTTTAGCAAGAACCTCCTACCCTTGATAACTAACCACTCTCAGGTTTCTCATCCTCCACCCTTCCCCAGGTGATGTCTGATTACCCTGGCCTGTCTTCAGTGAGAATCCTATCAGGTAAATTTAGCCAGAATGCCCCTGACCCCTGATGTTTCCTCCTAGTAATTTTCCATCCACTGACCCTCACCTTGCTCCCTGGCTGTAAATTCCCACTTGCCCATGCTGTATTCAGAGTTAAATCCAATCTCTATCCCCCACTGCAAGACCCGATTGCAGTGGTCCCTGTATCTCCTGCAATGGTGCTAAATAAACACTGCCTCATGCCTTAGCAAGTATCACTGAATAATTTTTTCTTTAACAAAACTAAATTTCACTTTGGATAGTAAAAAGAAACTGTGTTATAAATTTAATAAATTACTAATTATTCTTCCTACTTCCTCAAATTATCTCCATTTCCAAAAACCTTTTTTGCATTATTTTCACTCATTTATTTAGTCTTTCTTTGCTTTTGATCTGATTTAGAGGTTTTTTTTTTTTGTCTGCTTTACTTATTAGAAGCTGTAGGGTGTCAGTTTTAATATTCTTATTTGTTCTCTTGTACTTATCACTACTATTATCTTTTTCATTCTAATTTATTTGTGTTTAATAGTTGCTACATTCTCTTTCTGCTCTAAGTGTAGATAAGAACTCGTCTCTGAATTGTAGTTGTGATTCCTGTACTTGTTGTCTAAGCATCACTGTTACATTAATCTGCTTTTCTGGTTTTGCTCTTTTGACCTAGCAAACTTGATTTTTATTTGTTCCAGGTAATTTCACGGTATCATAATGAGTTTAATAACAGAAGTCACTGTACACTCTTGTAACTTCCCAAAAATTCCCTGATGGAGACAACTAAAATTCCACAAAAAAAATCCACAAACCATGAGAAAAGGGCAACGTTAAATAGCCTCAACTTTACTTCTACTTTCTTTTCAAGATACTTGAGCAGGAGCCTCTGACTTTTCTGTAACTGGAACTGCCCAGAGAAGCAAGAGATGCCACCCTGACGGTAAATAATTCGAAATTTCTAAGCAAAGTAAAGGTTAACTTTCATAGTTAACAACATAAGAGGCAGAACTGTGAAAGCCTGCTGATATCTCTATTTTCGACAACTTCTGTAAGTGTCCCTAGGCCATCTGGTGACATCTTCAAACCCTGAAGGCTACCTAAATATTTAAGTATTATAATACTACATAATACTAAGTATTAAAATATTTATTTTAAACAATTTTCCCAGAATAAAAATGTTTAAATAAAAAGAAAAGCACACAGGATGACTGACTCTGGGTGATAAATTCTTCATTATAATGAACATGGGATATTTACAACTTGGTACTATATAATAATTTTGTATGTTTCTGCCTTATTCCCCAATAAGCAGTTTTTGAAAGTAGGGATTCAATCTTAAAAAAAGAAGTATGGCTGGTTAGGTATAGTGGCTCACGCCTGTAACCCCAGTACTCTGGGAGGCTGAGGTACATGGATTGCCTGAACTCAGGGGTTTGAGACCAGTGTGGCCAGCATGGGACTCTACCAAAACTACAAAAAAAAAAAAAAAAAAAAAAAAGCTGGGCACGGTGGCGCGCGCCTGTAATCCCAGTTACTCAGGAGGCTGAGATAGAAGGATCATTTGAGCCTGGGAGATGGAGGTTGCAGTGAGCAGAGATAGTGCCACTGCACTCCAGCCTGGATGACACAGCGAAACTCCGTCTCAGAAAAAAAAAAAAGAAGGAAATATGGTCTAGTTTAGACTCACCTCAACCAAAGCAGTTCTTGTTTTATATTGGAATTCTGGGTAAGATTTTCTTTCAAAAATGGGTTCAAATATTATTTTGCTTTTAAGTCTTAAAAAACAATTGTAGCCTACCAGAAAATACTAAAATACCAAGTGTTGGTAAAGATGTGAGGCAACTAGAACATGTTCATCTACAGTACAGCCATACATGAATGATAGAGACACTTTGGAAAACTCTTAGTATCAAACACACACACACACACACACACCCCTTGTCATCCAGCAATTCTATTCATTGGTATATACCTAAAAGAAGTGAATGCTATATCCACCAAAAGTAATGTACAAGAATGTTCTCAGCAACTTTTATCCGTAATAGCCCCAAACTAGAAAGACTCCAAATGCAAAAATCTTGGAATAAGCATTAGTAGCTTCTACTCATGATTGTGACACGTTAATTTTTGACAAAACATAGAGCCTTAGAGGGCCTCCATTCCACATACTGAAATGCTAAGTAAGGTCTCTTTGCTTTCTAAAATTCATTAATTCATAATATAATTTCTATGAATTTTCTTGGCCTTTATGCTTACCTTAAATATAGCAAGTATATACACAAGATGTTCTCTTCCTGATTGGCACCAAAATTTAACCTAAGCATATCTCTTTAATCCCTACTAAAGAGGCTGGTGGTCTAACAGCTCCTTTTATATTAGCAAATGTAGGTGGCATCCGTGCCGGGCCAACATACAAGCACAAAGACTGAAATCCTAATGCAGGTGATTAAAAATCAATTATAGTCTATTATCTGGAAATAATAATAAACTGCAATCAGAGTAGCCAGAGTTGAAATTTTCTTTGAATCAATAAAAACAACCTAGAGCCACTACAGTGATGGTATGTCATAACTTATAATCAATAACTGAAAGCTCGGTATAGGCAGGCAGCTGTTTCTTTGAGATTATCTACATAAGAAATCTACTTACTATACAAGTTCTATACAGCAAAAAAAAAAAAAAAAAATTAAGGAAATATTCCTTGGTGAAAGTAAGAAGGGCACACAAGGAAAGTATACTGCTTTTTCTTTTTTACAGGGGTTATATATTACTTTGATAAATGAAAAAAAAACAAACATATAGCTACAGCCAACTTTTCTTCATGAAGAGATGCTACCTGAATTTAATAGTAGTTTCCATTTTTATATCCTCATTCCAGGTATATAAGTCATCAAGACAGGTGGGAGGGTATACTAGTTGTCACTTCATAAGAAAAGCAGCAAAATGCTAAAAATCATCATTTGAGAAGTTTTGAATCCAAGGAACTTCTTGTATGGATTAGGCTTCCAAATTTTGGAGATTCTCTAGCCTTTTGTAAAAAATAAGAGAGGTTATATCCTTCAGATGACAAAGGAAGCACAACACGTAGTAAAATGCCATGGAGAAAAGCACGACCTCATGGAGACCAGGGCACACATATTCGAATTCTGGTCTTGCCATCTAAATCTGAACAAATTGTTTTAATCTTACTGTGACTCAGTCTACTTGTCCATAAAATGAAGAGATTAGGTTAGATGATGCTTTTATTTTTCTCTACCACTAAAAATTTCAAAATGCTTATAATTCACTATGTGCTCATTAACATGATATACGCACTTCCCGATTTTAACCTTTATCCACAAAAAAGCCGACTATCCTCATTAACAACAATATCTAGAAATTAGAAATCAGAAGCCACTAAAACTGAATGACGAACATTAAGGTCTGAGGCCTTGAAGAAGGCTTTTCACCGCCTGTAAGTTGGGTTTGTATCCATCAAACAAATAAGACGGCCACGATATATAAATGAAAAAATGAAGTATAAATAAGTGAAAATCCATAATAAACTAGCAGAGAATTAATAAAAAAAGAAACCTCATCAGTGAATCTGTATCTGTTCCAGAAAAGGTCTTCAGTTTCTATATATACACACACAGGTACATACACACATATATACATAAAACACATACATACATATGTATAGATTATTAGCTAAATATAGAGTCAAAATAAAAAAAAACGTGTCTTCTACTCACTTTGACAGAGACACTCCCCCAGCTTTCCCAATCATCTCTTCATGGTGCAATACCGAATGGTTCCATGGAATCTGGAGGAACTTTAAGAGTGTTCTCATCCATCGTTCAGGATGTAAGACAAGTTGTTCATAGTGAACCAACATGCACTTTTTATAACCAACCTCCATACACTGGTTATACATGGTCTCTATAGCACGATTCCACTTGGTCAAACAGTCCCTATAGCTGTTCAGGTCAAATCCAGCTATAGTAACTTTTCGAGAAATCATCGAATGTACTGATGCCCGGCCATCTCGGACCATCAGGAGAAATTTGGCATTGGGGAATAACCTAGCAAGGTAAGTTAAAGATTTCAGGGCAAAAGGATCTTTATTACATAAATAAGGGGCTGGCTCCCCATGCTTAACAATTATTTCTAGTAAGAAGGCTTGCATGGCAGAATCCAGCACTTCATCAGTAACACCAGCCTCATCCAGGCGGATCTTCTCTTTACTTGACCGTGACCACATCTGCTTCAGGGCCAGGATTCGGGGAATGACCCTGGTTTCCTCTCCACAGCGAATGTCAGGATGTGCGTCCAGCATGGCCCTCATGAGTGTGGTTCCACTCCGAGGCACACCTCCAATAAATATTAAAGGCATATCTTTGTGATAGGCAAAGGTTTTGTTGGCTTTGAGGTCCAGACCAGTTCTCACAGTGGTCCTTGTACTCTCCAATTTGACTGGCTGGCTACGTTCCTCTATCCGGTGATGGCATTCCATGGCATGCTGGCCCAAGTAAAACACAGTCACAGAACTAATCACCAGACATGCCAATAGTAAGTTCTGCTTCAGCTTTCCAACCATCTTGATGTGGTTATCTTGTTATTAAACAGATATTTTGCTCAAAATGATTTTCGGAAAATGTTCAGGCCATGGAGAGTCTACTTCAGAAAGATAACCAACATCTAGTAGAGAAAGGAAAATGTTATTTTATCATTACATTGAGATTGCTTACAAATCAGTCACCAGTTATCACCACTGCATTTTAGGTAGAAAAAAAGCTGAAACAGTCTTGGATTCTCTGATATTCTTTTTTTTTTTTTTTTTTTTTTTGAGACGCAGTCTCGCTCAGTCGCCCAGGCTGGAGTGCAGTGGCGCGGTCTGGGCTCACTGCAAGCTCCACCTCCTGGGCTCACGCCATTCTCCTGCTTCAGCCTCCCGAATAGCTGGGACTACAGGCGCCCGCCACCATGCCCAGCTAATGTTTTGTATTTTTAGTAGAGACGGGGTTTCACTGTGTTAGCCAGGATGGTCTCGATCTCCTGACCTCATGATCCACCTACCTCGGCCTCCCAAAGGATTCTCTGATATTCTTTTTTTTTTCTTTTTCTTTTTTTTTTTTTTGAGATGGAGTCTCGCTCTGTCGCCCAGGCTGGAGTACAGTGGCGCGATCTCAGCTCACTGCAAGCTCCGCCTCCCGGGTTTACGCCATTCTCCTGCCTCAGCCTCCCGAGTAGCTGGGACTACAGGCGCCCGCCATCTCGCCCCTAGTTTTTTGTATTTTTAGTAGAAACGGGGTTTCACCGTGTAGACCAGGATGGTCTCGATCTCCTGACCTCGTGATCCACCCGTCTCGGCCTCCCATAGTGCTGGGATAACAGGCTTGAGCCACCGTGCCCAGCCTCCGATTCTCTGATATTCTTAAAACAAATTTGAGCAAAATTTGTTTTACTCAGTATATACAGTGTATACAAATTTGAGTAAAAATAAATCAATGTCTATAATTGGAAACAGCTTTTGTTAATGCAGTAATTCTGAAGCTATGTACCTGGTAAAGAATGGAAAATAAATAAAACTATTTCTATCAGTGAGTCAACCAAATATTTAATAAGCCCAAGAATGTCTGGAGTCCAACTCAAGGCTGATCTCTGCTATTCAGACTTGCCTCATCTCCAAGCAGTTATTAGCTCCACATTCTAATAATGAGAAATTATAGAAGAAACATGAAACAACTTCCAAATCTTTAACAGAGATTCAGTTTATTATCCCACAATTTATTTAGGTACTACAGACCAGATACTCAGGCTTGACTGAGGACCAACTTTGAAAAGGAAAATAGTAGAGTAACCTCTGCTCTTGGAAAACAAAGTCTTTTGACAGACAGATATGTAAACAATAACAATAAAATGTGATGAGTGCCTCAGTGGAAATATGCAAAGGGACAATGGGAGCATAATGAAAAGGAGCATGTAACTGACCTGCGGAAGCTGTAAAAGTTTTACAGAAAGTAAGAGGGAAGGACCAGGTGCAGCAGCTTACACCTGTAATCACAGCTCTTTGGGAGACCGAGATGGGAGGATCATCTGAGCTCAAGAGTTCGACCAGCCCAGGCAACATAGTGAGACC
This sequence comes from Piliocolobus tephrosceles, assembly GCF_002776525.5. Lineage (NCBI taxonomy): Eukaryota > Metazoa > Chordata > Mammalia > Primates > Cercopithecidae > Piliocolobus > Piliocolobus tephrosceles. The sequence goes on from NW_022334829.1 coordinate 369,073, forward strand.
TCGTCTCTTTAAAAAAGAAAAGAGAAGAGAAGGGAGGGATATTCTAAACCAAAGGAACTTGTGTGCAAAAGCACAATGGCAAGAAAGAACATAGCATAATTAGGTGACAGGAAGAAGTTTAGGAGAGCTGGTGTATAGGTTGCAAAGAAAATCGTATGTATAAATATCTGTGATCTAATCCTCAGAAGGACAGGTAAGATCTGGACACAGGAAGCACTCTAACCTGCAGGTACACTACGACCAAAGGCATGGATGTGCAAAAGCAGAAGCATGTATATGAAACAGCTGGAGCTGCTAGTTTAGCTAGAACAAGGGTATACAGTGGGAAACAGACAGCAACTAGACTACATCTACACCAAAATAATTTACCCTGAATCCTCAGAAGGCAAGTGTGGCAGTTATTTTTACGTGTCAACTTGGCTAGGCTTTGGTGCCCAGTTGTTTGGTCAAACACCAGTCTAGATATGGCTGTGAAGGTATATTTTAGATGTGATTAACATTTAAATAAACAGATTTCTAGTAAAGTGGATTACCCTCCATAACACAGGAAGGCCTCGTCTAACAGGTAAAGGTTTTAAGAGCAAAGACTGAGGTTTCCTGGAAAAGAACTACAACATGGAAACCCTGCCTGTGTTTCCAGCCTGCTACCCAGCAGAATCTGGAGTCAAGACTGTGGCAGGCCAGGTCACTAATGCAGGCCTCCATAACAACTGTTTCAGTACTGACTGAGTGGTTCAGTTCAATATTAAAAGCTTTAAAAAAAAAAAAAAAAAGAAGCCAGTGCCATTATACAACCGCTGGAATGTAACAAAAGCCCACCAAGAGTTTTGCCTAGGCCTTTCCTGGGCCTTAAAGCATGACAAAATAACGAAGGAATTCTTAACAGGACCCATTTAGGATTAAACAAGTTTTATTGGGGGTCTGAAGAAACTTCCCAGGCCTCCACAAACAAGTTTATTGGAGGTCTGAAGGAACTCCCCAAATCTCCGTGATTTAGCAGGAGACAAGATAAGGGTAATCACCCCAGCACCTAGACCCATTTAGATTAAGTAAACTTACCGAGGCTCCAGAAAATGCGCTTCAGGACTCCGACTTTAGTTACAGATTAAAATAAGTTAATCACTTACATCTTTAGATGAATGCACACTTACATGCAGACACATAGGTTAGAAGGTACATAAGCTCAGAAAAACTTCGTAATTTTAAGTTGGTCTGGTGATAATTTCCAGGCCTCCCTGTAACCGGTTACAGAAATAAAAACTCTCTTTCTCCCCAGTTCATCTGCATCTTGTTATCGGGTCACAAGAAATAGCAGCCCAACCCTCAGTTTGCTCTGGGAACAAGACTGCAACATCAACTCATCTCTGCCCAACTGCCCTATGAATTTCAGACTTGAAAGTCCCACAATCACATAAATGAATTCCTTAAGATCAGTCTCCTTCTCTCTCTACCCCCGACCCCTCCCCATATACACAGTAGGCATGCGTGTTATCTACCACTCTAAATTCAGTGACATCCCTTCCAACCCACTAGCAAAGCAGCCAGTGCTAATGGTTTGCCTTGCCCTGACTACTGGTTGTTTTTCTGTAAAACCCTAACACAGGGGTTCGGTTTTGTTTTTCTGGAGAACCCTAAATATACTTGGGGAAATGACTAACTACACTAAAAAATACATTCTGAGAGGGAAGACTTCCAGGTACAGCCTAGTGAGAAGGTAGTTAATTCCTCTCCCCAAAAACCAATGATAAAGCTGGGTGAAATGGGCAAAACAACCCTTTCAGTGCTCTGGAAATCCACCAGAAGAATACAACAACCTGAGAAGCATTTATGCTTGAAAAACTGCTAAAAGGTAGGTAAGAACAATGAGAGTCTGTGTAAGGTTACTCCCACCTCATCTACCCATTCAGTAGGTACAGAGGTTCTGCAAGGCAGAGCAGGGCAAGGCAAAACATTAGGACTGACAGTTTTGCTGCTGGGGTGGAAGGGAGTTTGCTCGGTTTGGAGTGGGTAAGAACACACATGCCCACCTGCACTGTGAGTAAGAGATGGAGCAGGTGGGAGGTGAGTGAGAGGGTGAACAGCTCTAGAAGGCGAAGGTTGCAGTCCGGGTGGGGCACATTTGTTGGCCAACCCTGAAGTGGCATGCAGGCACAGAGGAGACATGAAAGGACTGGGTGGAAAGTAAAAGACAGGGCAGATCCGAAAACAGCCTAAACTTTGTATGTGCTCCCTATCCACAGAGGTCTACTGGCAGAGGACGAACACCTTACTAGCTCAAGATGTCTGAGGCAACCACTATCCAAGCATTGGGTGACCACTGATCACTAAGCTATGCAGACAGGAAGGCAACTCCTAGAAAGCCATGCTTAAAAATGAAAACAATTATAAAGTGTGTGCACACTTTAAGTATATATACTTAAATAAAGTACATACACTTTATACTATATATACTTTATATAAACAATCCTAAAGTGTGTGTGTATATACATATACATATATATATGAGAACAACATCAGCATACATTTAAATGACAAGGCAAATTTACAGAGACAGCAGAGTGAAAAAGCAGGGATTTAAGTGCAAGCTTACATGAAGGAACTTTTTGCAGTGACTGAACTGTTCTAAAACTGAACTGTTGTCATAGTTGTACAACCCTATAAAATCTACTAAAAAATTATTGAATTACACCCTCATACTTGTGAAAGGAAAATAAATCTTGGGGCCCCCAAATCACTAAGCTAAAGGGAAAAGTCAAGCTGGGAACTGCTTATGGCAAATCTGCCTCCCATTCTATTCAAAGTCATCCCTCTGCTCACTGAGACAGATGCATATCTGATTGCCTCCTTTGGAAAGACTAATTAGAAACTTAAAAAAATGCAACTGTGCATCTCTCACCTAACAGTGACCTGGAAGCCCCTTCCCCACTTCAAGTCTTCCTGCCTTTGCTTCCAGCTGTCCCACCTTTCCAAACGGAACGAATGTACTTCTTACATATATTGATTGATGTCTCATGTCTCCCTAAAATGTATAAAACCAAGCTGTATCTCAACCACCTTGGGCACATGTCGTCAGGACTTCCTGAGGCTGTGTCACAGCCGTGTTCCCCAACCTTGGCAAAATAAACTTTCTAAATTAACTGATACCTGTCTCAGATTTTGAAGGTTCACAATATATATATATATATATAAATTACACTTCAACACAGCTTTTTTTAAAAAAAGGAATTCATTACTAGAGAAATACTTCCACAGTCTCAGTAGAATACAACAACTAAGAACTGGTTCTTGTTTATTCATGTGTATGATTTAATCATTCATTCAATATATGTTTGAGCATATAGTTTTGCGCCAGGCACTATATAAAGCTTCAACAAAGAATCACAAAGACTAGGTTGAGATTAAAATATCAGCTTAAAAAACTGCAAAGAAAAAAGTATTAAGACAATTGGTGGCAATATAGTATTAAAATGTCTATGCACAACATTGTATCCGTTATAATAGAAGATACACTTAAGATGTTATCCTAATATTCAATTTAAAAGGAGCCAGGTAGAAAGAAAAGGAAACAACGGCAAGAAAAGGGAATAATGTAGAAAACAGAGAAGAGTCATCCTATTATACAATAACATTTTGGTTAAAGAAAGTAAAACCATATTGCAGATTCAAAAAAAGAAAACTTCCAGCTGGGCGTGGAGGCTCACACCTGTCCCAGCACTTTGGGAGGCTGAGGCGGGCAAATCATGAGGTCAGGAGATCGAGACTATCCTGGCTACGGTGAAACTCCGTCTCTACTAAAAGTACAAAAAATTAGCCGGGTGTGGTGGCAGGCGCTTGTAGTCCCAGCTACTCGGGAGGCTGAGGCAGGAGAATGGCGTGAACCCGGGGGGCGGAACTTGCAGTGAGCAAGTTGTGTCTAGGAAACCACTACTTAACCCAAGGCCATGAAGATTTACACTTTTGTTTTGTTCTAAGAGTTTTATAGTTTTAGCTCATACATTTAGGTCGGATTCATTTTGAATTGATTTTTAAGAACACCAAAAGTACAAACACCACCACCAAAAATGGACAAGCTGGACTCCATCAAAATTAAAAAATTTTGTGCTTCAAAGGACACCAGCAAGAAAGTGAAAGACAAACCAAAAAATGGGAGAAAATATCTGCCAATTATATGCCTGATAAGGGATTTGTGTCCGGAACACATAAAGAACTATTACAATTCAACAATAAAAAGATAACAATTTAAAAATGTTATCTTTTTTTAACAGTGATCTACCCATCTCGGCCTCCCAAAGTGCTGGAATTACAGATGTGAGCCGCCGCGCCTGGCCCTCACTTAACATCTTTAAGTGATAGAAGTGGATGCAAGGTTTATCCATGTTGTAGCATGTATTTGTTCTTTTTTGTGGCTGAGTAATACTGTATTTTGTGGATATAACACATTTTGTTTATCCATGTATCAGTTCATGGACATTTTGGTCTTGTATTTTCCATCTTATGAACACTTAAATAAAAATTCATTTAAAATCTGAACAAAGGAAACCAAACTCATTCAGTGAATGAAAGAGAAGTGTTCTTATGGATCCAATAAGCTTATGAATCCAATAAGCTTATGAATCCAATATGGTTGATTTTATTTCAACCATTTATACCAACAGTTATACAGGAATGATTCTTCTAGTATACTCCATTTATTTAGGGAGTTACATATATGATACATGAGGAAAAATAAATATTTTGTACTATTTTAAATTACACTTAATTTGCCAATTTCTGGTACATGTCAGAATGCAATAGGTAATAAATGATTCAACTTCTTTCAAATATTGCCTTAGTTGATTCGCTGAAAGAGTGCAAGAAAATAAAATTTCCTTAGCAACAATTTGTTTTCAATTGTAGGAAAACAAGATAATTACTTTTGAAAGTAGAGATACAAAATATTCACCAATCAAAAGTTAACATGAAAGGCTTCTACATTACTAAAGCAGCAACCAATAGTTTCTGATACCCTCTAACGACTTCCCATTAAAATACCCCCAGTATTGAAAACTAATTTTGAAAAACAAAAAAAGAAACCTGAAATTCCCAGCAAAATACATACAAAAACTAAACCTGGAAATATACTTGTAATGCATTTCCTTGTCCAAAAACATACTTGTAGATCATTTTAATGACTGCATAATACTCTACTGAAAGGATTTACCTACATTTATTTGGCTGATTCTCTATTATTATTTGCATGTTTTAAAATTTTCATTACTGTGATATATTACTATGATAACTATTCTTGTATTTACAAACATCTTTACACACATGATTGTTTTCTTAAACTAAATTTTAGAGGAGGAATTGTTAGGTAAAGGAGGGTGAAGTATGCTTGATTATAAAGGATTTAATAAACATTTGATTCATCTCTTTCTCATACCCAACATACAAATCTGACCAAAAAAAAAAAAAATTCTGTTGGCTCTACTTTCAAGAATCAGACTACTTCTCAACACATCCACTACCACTACCAGCATCTTGTGCCAAGATTACTGACAGGTATCCTTACTTCTACTGCTGCCCACTAGAGTCTATTCTCAACTCAGCAGCCAGAGGGGTTCTTTTTTTAATAAAACAAAAGAACTGGGGAAGCTGAGGTGGGAAGATTGCTGATATCCAGGAGGTTGACACCGCAGTGAGCCATGATCGCACTACTGTCCTCCAGTCTGAGCAATAGAGCCAAACCCCAGCTCTAAAAACTAACTTAATTAATTAATTAATTAATTAATTAAAAAGATTGTTCCATTCCTCTGCTCAAAGCCTGATATTTGTTTTCCAAATGGTCACTTAAAGTCTTATTTTGGGCCGGGCACAGTGGCTCACTTACTTTTAAACTCCACTTTGCTGTATTTTCCTTACTTTTAAACTCCACTTTGCTGTATTTTCAGACAAGCAGATCAACATTTTCTCAACTAGGACATTTACAGAGCTAAGGCTGATCTAAAAAGAATACCAGAATGGGCCAGGTGCAGTGGCTCACGCCTGTAATCCCAGCACTTTGGGAGGCTGAGGTGGGGACAGATCACCTGAGGTCAGGAGTTCGAGATCAGCCTGGCCAACATGGTGAAACCCCGTCTCTACTAAAAATACAAAATTAGCCAGGAGTGGGAGCACATGCCTGTAATCCCAGCTGCTCAGGAAGCTGAGGCTTGAGAATTGCTTGAACCCAGGAGGTGGAGGCTGTGGTGAGCCAAGATCGCACCACTGCACCCCAGCCTGGGCAACAAGAGTGAAACTCCATCTCAAAAAAAAAAAAGAATACCAGAATGTTCAGGCTCAGTTTTATCGCCAGGGGAAAGAGAAAGCACTGAAACACTGCTATATACGTATCTGAGGAATCACTATTAATAGAACTGCTCTTTCCCAGCAGGCCAAATGAAATAGACTCCCAGAAATAATGCCTTAGAGAAGAGAGTGCTGACATTACATTTCTATACTTACATATTTGCAAATTTTATAAAGTAAGATTGCTAACCAAAAACAGGATCAGTCAACAAAAGGAGAGATACAGAGGTCAGTAGCCAGCAAGGCCATGCCCAACACCCAGTGCACACACATAGGCCCAGGTACACACACTCAAGAACACATTCACCACTCCCTGCTGTTATAATCAGGAACATGGCCATATTCTAGGTCCAAAGAGACGCTGGGAACATAGTCTAGCAAAAGATAAATTACAGGAATGTAACAACACCCCTAAAAACTGTCTTTCCTTTGTTAATCACTAGTTCCTTGCCTCTCATGCCCATTCATGATGCCAACCAACGTGGCAAACAGCAACAGCCAATACCACTGTGCCTGCTGACTAAAGTCCAGTCTGTATCTGGTTTCTCCATTTACTTCTAGCCTGTTAGCAAGAGGAAAAATAATTTTATCACATGCTTGAACTTGCCAATGAATAAATGCACAGAGACAGATTTTGAATGACAGCTTTGCCATGCAGTAGAAACTTCAAATCTGACCTAAATGAAACCATTGTTGCAAGATCCATTCTTATGTCAGCTCACGGTCAGAGCACCAACATGGGAACACCTTTTCCTAGCTGCACGTTAGGGGCTGGCACTAGACCCACTAACGAGTAGCAAATGGCAAGGAGAACGTGGTATACATAGCTGACAATCTTTGAAAGTCAGCTGACACTCACTTCTTAAAGGAGCAGTAAACTTCAAAAAAACCATACCAAGAACTGGACCTAATGTCTAGAACACAAATGGAGACAGGAGCACAGATTAAACTAAAGTATAATATCTGTGAAGGTTCAAGTTAAATGAAATGATGTCTCGATTGTGGAGGGTATATATGAAATTAGACTGCTATGAGCTCATTGTTGAAGTTGGGTGATGGGTACTTGAGGGCTCATATAGCTGTCTCTATTTTGGATATGTTTGAAATTTTTCATAATAAAGAGTTAAAATGAAACAAAACAAAATAAAAAATTTAAGTTACCAAGTTCCAAACTTCTCAGACCTATAAATCAGAAAGTCATTGTTGGCTAAACTATTTCTCTTCTAGGTTCGTCAAGCTCATGTTTATAATCCGTTTAGAGCACCCACTATGAGGAACAAAGAAAGCAAATTTGTTCAAATTATATACTCTTATTTGGTAACTCAAGTTTATGCCATTTTTCTACCAACCTTGTAACCTTTTTTTTTTTTTTTTTTTTTTGAGACAGGGTCTCACTCTGTCACCCAGGCTAGAGTGCAATGGCACATAGCTCACTGCAGCCTCCAACTCCTGGGCTCAAGTGATCCTCCCATTTCAGCCTCCTAAGTAGCTGGGACTACAGGGGCATGCAACCATGCCTGGCTAATTTTTTGTTTGTTTGTTTCTTTCTTTTTTGTAGAGACAGGGCCTCCTTATGATGCCCAGGCTGGTCTCGAACCTCTGGCCTCAAGTGAGCCTCCTAAATCAGCCTCCCAAAGTGCTGGAATTATAAACATGAACCACCACACCCAGCCCCTCATAACCTTTAGAATGAAAAGTAACTGAATAGAAAAAGTAGAAGAGAAGATGGCACTGAATTAATGTAAAAGAAGCCTGGTGTATTAGAGTCAGAAGAACTGGGCTCTAGTCTGGAATCAGTTTTTTCTGAGTCACATGGCACTAGATAAATCACTGAGCATCAGTTCTCTCATCCATAAAATAGAGATAATGATAATAAACCCTTCTTCACAAGTAATTAGAGCAGGAATTACGAAAGGAAGAAGACAGACTGGGGACAAAATGCAAAAGAAAAATGGACACCTGCAAGTTCTCTCTCACAGTGCTGCTGGGGCAATCACGTGGAAACATGTGAAGGGGGTTTTAAAGAACAGGGGCCCAGGACACCCTTCCTTCACTGTCTCCTGTTCATCCTCCACCCTCACCTTCACCTTCCAGCACTCCTCCCATGCAGCCTGACCCCCTGAGAACCATTCCCCATTGACATCAGGCCCCTCCACACCCAGCCTCTGCTCATGGTGCCACCTCCAGGACCATGCCACTTTCTCTCTTTTACACATATCTCCTCAGTCAACCTGTCCCTGACTGCCTTTTCCATCTTTTCCACACAAAAATCAATTGTTCCCTCTTTTGTAACCTCAAAGTGCTTGGTTAAAAACACATCAGTTTGCACACATACCACTGTATTGTGTGGTTAGTTTACCTCACCAGACTATTTAAGTTCCTTTAAAGCAAAAATTAAAACCTATTCATCATTTAATATGCAGCAGGTACATGAACAGATAAAATACAAAGCAAGGAATTTTTTTTTTTTTTTTTTTTGAGACAAAGTCTTGCTCTGTCACCTAGGCTGGAGTGCAGTGGCAGGATCTCAGCTCACTGCAAGTTCCGCCTCCTGGTTTCATGCCATTCTCCTGCCTCAGCCTCCCAAGTAGCTGGGACTATAGGCGCCCACCACCACACCCGGCTAATTTTTTGTATTTTTAGTACAGACAGGGTGTCACCATGTTAGCCAGGATGATCTCGATCTCCTGACCTCGTGATCAGCCCGCCTCAGCCTCCTAAAGTGCCGGACTTACAGGCATGAGCCACCACACCCGGCCTAAGCAAGGAATTTATAGACGAACAGGCAACTAGTGAAACCTTTCTTAAATCTCCTTAAAATACCTACAAAGTCATCTGAAATAAAGCAAACAGTCAACAAATAAACATCAAAAATGAAACAAGGAACTATGAATAAACAGAAAGAAAGTAATCTGGGAGCGAAGAAAAAAACTTTGCAATTTCAATCACTGCCTCAACAAGATATTCTGCAATCAACAAAATGATTACAAAATTCATAGCAGAGAGGAAAAACAGTTTTTCCAAGTCTTTGAAAAGAAAGAGTCCTACAGATATTAACTGTTAGAATACTAACAGTAATCAATGACACAAAATAGAAAAGCCCAGATTTTAAAAAGTCTACTCTGGATTCAAACTTATGTTTCAAAAGCAACATCACAAAGCGGTGACCAAAGATTAATTTATAGCACTGCATTCCCTCACTCACACTCCTACACTTACCCTGCTTCATCTGTAGCCAGCTCCCACTCACACTGTAATGACTCAAATCAATTTGCAACCAAGACTTCTATCCCTATCTCAGACTTGATCATTTAAAGGCTAAGGGACAACTCTATCTGGATGTTCACCGGCATGTCACATTAACAAACACTGAATGGAACCTACCTTCCCTAGTAAATCTCTTCTACTCTTCCCTTTCCTCCATTGGTCAATGAACCACTTTCTTTCTGATTCTCAAGCTCAAAACCAGGGAACTTTTATGTAGTTTCTCCCTTAACCTCTCCATCAGTAACTGGTAAAGTCCTGTCAATTCTTCCTCCTTCATCTCCCTTTGCTTGATTTCCCTCCATTTTTCCCTGCTGATAATTAGGAAAAAAAAAAAAAAACAGTTTAATCCTCACCCTCTTCCTTTCCCATATGAACTCTATAGCCTCCTAAATGGTCTGAGTTCTGACTTCCTTCAATTAGTTCAAACACTAACTTGTCTGGTCTCAGGAATTATCTTTCTTTTTTTTTTTTTTTAAGATGGAGTCTCACTCTGTTGCCCAGGTTGGAGTACAGTGGCACAATCTCTGCTCACTGCAACATCCACCTCCCAGGTTCAAGCAATTCTCCTGCCTCGGCCTCTCAAGTAGCTGGGATTACAGGCATGTGTCACCATACCCGCCTAATTTTTGTATTTTTAGTAAAGATGGGGTTTCACCATGTTAGCCAGTCTGGTTTCAAATTCCCGACCTCAGGTGATCCACCCACCTCGGCCTCCCAAAACATCAGGATTACAGGTGTGAGCCACAGCTCCCAGCCAGGAACCATCTTTCAAAAATGCAAATATACTTATGATGTTCCCCTGCTTAAAACTCTTCCACAACTTTCTACTTTTTTCAAAAAAAATTAAAAATCCTCACCATAATGTTAGTACAAGGCCCTTCCTGACCCAGCTCTTGTCTGCTCCCCAGCCTGTTTCACCACCCACCACCCCCACACTCCCCACACACTCACTCGGTGCCACCGTCATCCACCTGAAGCATTCCTTCCTTGTTTGAGCCTCCACATGCACTGCAGCTTTTGCCTGTCTCTCTGCCTGATGACTCTCACTCATCCCCTTCAACATTCCACTTTAATGCTATCTCTCCTGCACAGCTTTCCTGACAGCTCTCTACCACATACGACACAGGTGTACTTCCTAGTGCCCTCGTACTTACCCTATCATATCATGTCTCACACTACATGGTTACTTTGTCTGTTTTTCCAGTAGACTGTGAGCTCCCTGAAACTAGAGACTTCTGAATGAATTAATGAATTTTAGATTGCCAATAAGGTAATTATGGCTGTAATTAGATTCTATAAGTGTAATTAGTTGTGAGTATTGACTATATCTTATCTTTTTCAGTTTCTCCATAGTATATAACAACATACTACAAGCATATTGAGCACTCAATAAATGTGCATTGACTGATCCTGCTAAAACTTTCTCAATAAAACCCCAGATAGCTAATGCTTTCCTAGGATTAGAACATTAGTTTTTTCTTCTGGTTCCAGTGTTATAATATGGTTTGACTACATTTAAAAAAAACTAAAAATACAAAGTTCACCTGTTTTTTCCCTTTGACCCTTGCTCTTCTAATCCACACTCTTTATTGATCAGCTATTTCATCTGCCTCTATCATCACTTCACACTCTCATTGATGAATGAATCAAAATCTTTTTTGCAATCCCTTACACTTGCTGCAACAAATCATAAGGTTAAAGGAACATTTCTGTTCTAGAATTTTACACATAAGGAAACTGAGGCCCAAAAGGGATAAATAACTTCCTTAATATATTGCTACATGGCAAATTATTCGCCAAGCTGGAACCCAGGTCTGACTGTATACCATGGTATGTCCCAGTCATTATTAGGCTTGGCATGAACAAACGGCCAGGTATGCAACAAGTATGGTGCAAATGAAGTAAAGTTAAGACCATGTGCTATTATTTATAAGGCTTTCATTAGCCTATAGATTTTAAAAATATACCCAGCTTTTTAACTGTATTTTCTCCAGAATTATCCTATCATGACCATCTCAGATCTAATTAGAATGACAGAAGAAAACTGTAAATCCATGTAGCCATTATGCTTTACTTACAAAAATGAGCAGGATGCATATTTGCACACTTTCTGAAAGTCTCTGAAGATTTCATCTGGGAGAGATTAAGAATGGAGAGCTAGATTTGGTCTCAAGAAGTAACAGATATATAAGAGGCTAGAAACTAGCCTGGCAAATAGCTCTACCTTTCCTATACATTTTACCAGTTTAGTTTTGCTTTAGCCTAGTCACTCACATATGAAAGTAGGTTTCCCATGTTTGTTGTGGGAAATTATGCCTCTAACCCAAAATTAGTTGGAGCTGGAATTTTGTGATGTTCTCTATGAAAAGCTGGGCATCAAATCTTTGATCAGAAACCACTATTATGGCCAGGTGCAGTGGCTCATGCCTATAATCCCAGCACTCTAGGAGGCTGAAGCGGGTGGATCACTTGAGGTCAGGACTTCGAGACCAACCTGGCCAACATGGTGAAACCCTGTCTCTACTAAAAATACAAAAAAAAAAAAAATTAGCCAGGCATGGTGGCACACGCCTGAAGTCCCAGCTACTCAAGAGGCTGAGGCAGAGGCTGCTGTGAGCTGAGATTGTGCTACTGCACTCCAGCCTAGGCGACAGAGCCAGACTGTCTCAAAAAAAAAAAAAAAAAAACAAGGAAACCACTATAACAACAATTTTGGGGTTTTTTTTGAGATGGAGTCTCGCTCTGTCGCCCAGGCTGGAGTGCAGTGGCACGATCTCTGCTCACTGCAAGCTCCGCATCCTGGGTTCATGCCGTTCTCCTGCCTCAGCCTCCCAAGTAGCTGGGACTACAGGTGCCTGCCACTATGCCTGGCTAATTTTTTTGTATTTTAAGTAGAGATGGCGTTTCACTTGTGTTAGCCAGGATCATCTCAATCTCCTGACCTCATGGTCCGCCTGCCTCAGCCTCCCACAGTGCTGGGATTACAGGCATAAGCCACCATGCCCAGCCCTATAGTAACAACTTCTGGCCGGGTGCGGTGGCTCACACCTGTAATCCCAGCACTCTGGGAGGCCAAGGCGGGCGGATCACGAGGTCAGGAGATCAAGACCATCCTGGCTAACACGGTGAAACTCTGTCTCCACTAAAAATACAAAAAATTAGCTGGGCCTGGTGGCGAGCACCTGTTGTCCCAGCTACTCGGGAGGCTGAGGCAGGAGAATGGCATTAACCCAGGAGGCAGAGCTTGCAGTGAGCCGAGATCGCGCCACTGCACTCCAGCCTGGGCGACAGAGCAAGATTCCAACTCAAAAAAAAAACAATTTCTATGGGCAAAACTGAATTTTCATTGTCTTCTTATACCTTTCCAATAATTATAAAAACATATCAGTACTGTTATTTAATTTTTACAGGGTAGAAAATCTCATACATTTCAATTAAATGTTACATATATTAAATGAGCATATAAATGAGTATGATTTATGATCTGCCTTCAAAGAACTAGCAACTTAGCAAGGAGAGAAGACAAGAAACTAACCATATATGCCATGATAAAATAATAAAAAGATCATACAAAAGGCATGAACAAAGACATATGTGCATTTCAAGGAAGGATCACATCCATGGGCTCAGAAGAGGCTACATGAAGAAAATGACATCAGAATGAATCCTAAGGGGGACCGGGTGCAGTGGCTCACCCCTATAATCCCAACACTTTGGGAGGCCAAGACGGGCAGATCACTTGAGATCAGGAGTTTGAGACCAGCCTGACCCACATGGTGACACCTCGTCTCTAAATACAAAAATTATCTGGGCATGGTGGCGGGTGCCTGTAATCCCAGCTACTCAGGAGACTGAGGCAGGAGAATCACTTGAACCTGGGAAGCGGAGGTTGCAGTGAGCCAAGATTGCACCACTGCACTCCAGCCTGGGTGACAGAGCAAGACTCTGTCTCAAAAAAAAAAAAAAAAGAAAGAAAAGAAAAAAAGCAAACAAGACCAAAACCATCAGAAGGAAGAAAATAATAAAGACTACAGTGAAATAAATAAAACAGAAAATAGAACAGAGAAAATCAACAAAATCAAAAACTGGTTCTTTGAAAAGATCAGAAAAATTAACAATCTTTTAGCTAGACTGACCAAAAACAAAAGAGAGAAGACTCAAATTATGAAAATCAGTAATGAAAAGGAGACATAACTACCAACCCTACAAAAATAAAAGTGATCATCAACAATTGTAATCCAACAAATTAACCTAGATAAAATGGACAAATTTCTAAAAGATACAAACTATTAATAGTAACTCAAGAAAATATTAAAAATCTGAATAAATCTATAACAACTAAAGCAAGTGAAAGAGTAATTTTAAATTTTCCACAAAGAAAAACCAGGACAAGATGGCTTCACTGGTAAATTCTATCAAACGTTAAAACAAAAAAAAATTGATACTAATTCGTTTTAAAAATATGTATTAGGAGGCTGGGCGTGGTGGCTCATGCCTGTAATCCCAGCACTTTGGGAGGCCAAGGTGGGTGGATCACGAGGTCAGGAGATTGAGACCATCCTGGTTAACATGGTGAAACTCCAGCTCAACTAAAAATACAAAAGATTAGCTGGGCGTGGTGGCAAGCACCTGTAGTCCCAGCTACTTGGGAGGCTGAGGCAGAAGAATCACGTGAACTCAGAAGGCGGAGCTTGTAATGAACTGAGATCACGCCACCATACTCCAGCCTGGGCAACAGAGCAAGACTCCATCTCAAAAATAAATAAATATATATATATATATTAGGGTCAGGTATGGTGGCTCACACCTGTAATCCCAGCACTTTGGGAGGGTAGGCTGAGGTGGGCAGATCACGAGGTCAAGAGACGGAGACCATTCTGGCCAACACGGTGAAACCCCGTCTCTACTAAAAACACAAAAATTAGCTGGGCGTGGTGGCACATGCCTGTAGTTCCAACTACTTGGGAGGCTGAGGCAGGAGAATGGCTTGAACCCGGGAGGCGGAGGTTGCAGTGAGCCAAGATTGCGCCACTGCACTCCAACCTGGTGACAGAGTGAGATTCCATCTCAAAAAATATATATATAGCTAATATAATACAGATTAAGATATTAAATATATATTTAAAACATATTAATTTGTATTTATATATTTAATGCACATATCTTATAAATTGTTTATAATATATAATATACATACATGTAAAAAATCTATAAAATATAGATTTAAAAAGCCAACAAAAATATACATATAAATATATAATACATATTTAAGAACATATTAAACGTATATTATGTATTTGTGTTGTTGTTGTTGTTGGTTTTTTTTTTTTTTTTAGGCAGGGTCTTACTCGCCTAGGCTGGAGTACAGCGGCAGGATCTCGCCTCCACTCCCAGGTTCAAGAGATCCTCCTGCCTCAGCCTCCCAAGTAGCTGGTACTACAGGTGTATGCCGCCACACCGTGCTAATTTTCATGCTTTTTTGTAGAGACGGGCTTTCATCATGTTACCCAGGCTGGTCTTGAACTCCTGGGCTCAAGCAATCTGCCTGCCTTGGCCTCCCAAAGTGCTGAAATTACAGGCATGAGCCACTGCACTGGCAACACCAATTCTTAACGACACTTCCGAACTCATTATATACGGCCAATTTTAACTGGATTTTGAAACCAAAAATATTACAAAAATAAATTGCAGCTCGCTATTTATAAATAAATATAATTTATATTTATACTTATAAATTCTTAAAAATTACAAAAAAATTAGTAAATATGGGGTAATAATAAATATTACTCTAAAAATGAGATAAAGGACAATATTATATATGATTGTTTTTATGATGTATTCAAAATAGATATTTCTATTCTATATAATATAAACCTATAAAGACATAAAATAGATTAGTGGTTGCCTAGGGATGGAGAGGATGAAGAGTAGGAGAGGATAACGGCTAAGGAGTGCGTGGTATGGTTTTTTCGTGGGTAGTGAAAATGTTCTAAAATTGTTTGTGGTAATGATATACAACTATATAAATATACTAAAAGTAAATGAACTTTATACTTTAAATGGTTTAACATGTGGCATGTGAATTATATCTCAATAAAGCTGTTACAAAACAAAACGCATGCTGGGAGCTACATGCTCCTTCTAAGGTGACTGTCTACTAAAACATAAAGTTTAAATATGATCTATAACTCCTAACATAATATCCAAAATGTCCAAGATACAATCAAAAGTCATTCATCATAGCAAGAACAAGGAAAACCACAATTTGAATGAGAAAAGACAGTTAACAGATGCCAACAACAGGATGAATCAGATGTTGGAATGATCTGACAGAGATTTTAAAGTATCCATTATTCTTTAACAAGCCATTACATACACTCTTTAAACAAATGACGAAATAGAAAATCTCACCAAAGAAGTAGAATAGACAAAAAAGAACCCAATAAAAATTATAGGACTGAAAAACCACCAAAATAATAACTCGGTGGGTTAGCGTAACAGCAGAATGAATATAACACAGGTAAGAACTAATAAACTTGAAACAAGAATTACCCAATCTAAACAACAGACAAAAAAATAAGACTGGAAAAAAATTAAAAGAAAACAGTGCCTCACATCCTGTGAGACAGTAGCAAAAGATCTAACATTCAGTCACAGAATGAAAGGAGACAGAGAGTAGTACTGAAAAATTATTCTATGAAGTGACTGAAAACTTCTCAAATGTGATAAAAAGATGAATCTGCAGCTCAAGAAAATAAGAGAACTCCAAACAAGAAAACCCAAAGAAATTTGTGCAGACACATCATAATTTAACTTCTGAAAACTAAAGACAAAGAAAAAACCTCTAAAGCAGTTGGAGAGAGAGGATGTTACCTATAAGAAAATGAATTCTAATGACTGGGTTTCTCATCTGAAAAAAGTTTCTCAACATTTCTCAAATGTTAAAAGCAAAGAACTGTCAACCACAAATCCTATAAAAAGAAACAGCTGGCCGGGCACGGTGGCTCAAGCCTGTAATCCCAGCACTTTGGGAGGCCGAGACGGGCGGATCACGAGGTCAGGAGTTCGAGACCATCCTGGCTAACACGGTGAAACCCCCGTCTCTACTAAAAAATACAAAAAGCTAGCCGGGCGAGGTGGCTGGCGCCTGTAGTCCCAGCTACTCTGGAGGCTGAGGCAGGAGAATGGCATAAACCCGGGAGGCGGAGCTTGCAGTGAGCTGAGATCCCGCCACTGCACTCCAGCCTGGGCGACAGAGCCAGACTCCCTCTCAAAAAAAAAAAAAAAAAAGAAACAGCTGACAAAATCTTAAGAAAAAATAAACAACAAAAGAACACAAAAGATTCCATGGTTTATATCTAAGCCCTGAGAAATCAGAAAATAGAAAACACGCTGAGGTCAGGCGCAGTGGCTCATGCCTCAGCACTTTGGAAGGCCTAGGTGGGGGAATCACTTAAGGTCAGGCATTCGAGACCAGCCTGGCCAACATGGTGAAACCCCGTCCCTACTAAAAATACAAAAATTAGCTGGGCATGGTGGCGGGAGCCTGTAATGCCAGCTACTTGGGAGGCTGAGGCAGGAGAATCTCTTGAACCCAGGAAATGGAGGTTGCAGTGAGCCGAGATTGTATCACTGCACTCCAGCCTGGGCAACAGAGCAAGACTCAATCTCAAAAAAAAAAAAAAGAAAAAGAAAAGAAAATACACTGATATCAGTAGATGAGCAATCACAGGTGTTTCCTGTAACAGTGCTTAAATATATGGGAATTATTTATTTCTTCCTACCTATCACCAATCCCAGTGAGATTCATTTAGGTATAGGGCTTGCTTAAGGCATATGCCTTACTTCCTTAATTTTCTTAGTTAAAAAGAAATTGTTATGCCACTGTTCAAGATCTTTTATCAACTTGATAGTTTTTGTTCTAGTTAAAAATTTAAAAAGTTCATGAGCCTAAAATCAGAGCTATTTGTTTTAAAAAGATACAAGATCAATATACCTTAATCATATGAAATAAAGTATATTTTAAATAGTATCTTCTAAAGACAAAGCCTGAATGAACCTCTGTATAACTGTCACAGCTTAACCACCTTAAAAGCCAAGACATTACAGAGCAAATAATACTTATCTTAATCCACTCCAATTTATAAAAATTGTTTTGGGGTTTGTTTGTTTCTTTTTGAGACAGAGTCTTGCTCTGTTGCCAGGCTGGAGTGCAGTGGCGCAATCTCGGCTCACTGCGACCTCCGCCTCCTGGGTTCAAGGGATTCTCCTGCCTCAGCCTCCCGAGTAGCTGGGACTACGGGCACCCACCACCATGCCCAGCTAATTATTATATTTTTAGTAGAGACCAGGTTTCACCACGTTGACCAGGATGGTTGGTCTCCATCTCTTGACCTCGTGATCCCCCCGCCTTGGCCTCCCAAAGTACTAGGATTACAGGTGTGAGCTACTGTGCCTGGCAAGATTGTATGTTTTTAAAACAGGAATGACTTATGCGTATTTGACCAGCGACCTGTTAAGCAGCAAAGAAACAACTGATCAGTTTGCAAAATCATGAGTTCAAGCTGTTTTATATCACTTATCAACTGATTTATTCAACCAACTTTTATCAAGTTTCTAAAATATATCAAGTACTGTGCAAGGCAGTGATGAAAAGACAAATAAGGCATGGTTTCAGACTTCAAGGAATTCCTTAGTTATAAAAATGGACCCAGCAGAAATAAAATGTGATAAGTCCTTTAATAGGTAAATGTACACAAGAAACTATGTCAACAAAGGCAGGATTTATCCTGGTGTGTGTGTGTGAGAGAGAGAGAAAGAGAAGCAGACAGACAGACAGGGTCTCACTCTGTCACTCAGGCTGGAGAGCAATGGCATGATCATAGCTCACTGCAGCCTCAAACTCCTGGGCTCAAGCAATCCTCCTGCCTCAGCCTTCTACATGGCTGGGACTACAGGCATGTGCCATCACACCTGGCTAATTTTTTCATATTTTGTAGAGATGGGGATCTTGCTATGTTGCCCAGGCTGGTCTGAAACTCCTGGTCACAAGCAATCCTCCCACCTCAATCTCCCCAAACTCTGGGATTACAGGTGTGAGCCACCACACTCAGCTATCCTGATATTTAAAGGATGAGTTACTACTATTATTCTTCAGGGTTCTATCACTCCCTCTTTGGGCTCTCAGCCCAGTTCTCAGTCCTAGCTACCTATCTCATGGGAAGCATCTTTAAAGTAACAAGGTCTGGACCTGCACCAGACCAAATGATACAGAATCCCTGTGGATGCCTCGATTCCCCATCCTCATGCTTTCAAAGCTCCCCAGGTGGTTTTTAAGTAGTGCCTATGTTGAAAATCACTGAACCAGGCAATCTCTCCTACTTCTGATGACTTCACTTTCAATTCTAGCACAGACCCTCCTTATACATCTCCATCTTCAGGGTCAACTGTTCTCTCAGGCTATTTTCTGGGCATCAAGATGTTATCATTGGCCTTCTCCTTTTCCCTGAAAATTTGTTTCTTTTCCTGCATTTCCTACCTGGATGAACAGAACCACCATTGCCCAGACACACAAGCTTGAACTCAGTAAGTCATCCTTGACCCTTCCTTCTCCCTCTCACCTATACACCTAACCAGTTCTCCTTACTCCACAAATTCACTCCCAAATCTAACCTCTTGGCCTCACTGGCCTCATCATCTTTCACCTACATTCCTATAATGACTGCCTTAATTGGTCTTTGTGCACCTAGTCTTGCCCTTCTCTAACCTGTTCTCTACAATGCTACCAGAGATCAGAGTAATTTTTCTGAAAATACACCTGGGGCCAGGTGCAGTGACTCACACCCATAATCCCAACACTTTGCGAAGTCAAGGCAGAGGGTTACCTGAAGCCAGGAGTTCAAGACCAGCCTGGGCAACACAGCAAGACTCCCATCTCTAGAAAAATAAATAAATATAATCAAAATATACCTGGTCACAATACTCATTCATGTTACCTGCCAGAGTAGGGGATGCAGACATGAATCAAAACCCATCCTGATTTCAAAGCCCTACCATTAGAGTAGAGAAAGACATATAAACAAGTAAATGACAGTAGAGATGAAGAGAGATGGATTGCAGGCAGATGTGGTGGGAAAGCTTTACTGCAGAGGTAACCAGAAGCCTGTATAATCTACAGGTGGAAAATCTAAAATTATTCCACTGTATAATCTAAGTGGAAAAATGCATTCCATGGAGAAAGAGAAACATAAAGCCATTTAGGCATGTTCAGCTAATGGAGGTGATTTTATATGGCTGAGGCAAAAGGCAACACATGCAGCAAGACACAAAGCCTGAGATGGGAACAAGCCAGACTTTGTAAGATCTGCCCAGGATGAAATCCTTCAAAGGTTCCTCGCTATCATCAGGATTATGTGTTAGGACACACAAGGTCATTCATGAGCGGCTCCTATATACCTTCCCAGCCTCATCGCTCATCGTGCCCAATCTCCAGCCTTTCCAAATTACCAGTTCTTTCCCAAAAACACCAGGTTATCGCACATTTTTTTTTTTTTTTTTTTTTGAGATGGAGTCTCACTCTTGCCCAGGCTGGAGTCAGCTCACTGTAACCTCTGCCTCCCAGGTTCAAGCCATTCTCCTGTTTCAGCCTCCTGAGTAGCTGGGATTACAGGCACCCGCCACCACGCCTGGGTAATTTTTGTATTTTTAGTAGAGATGGGGTTTCACCATGTTGCCCAGGTCTTGATGGTCTTGATCCACCTGCCTCAGGCTCCCAAAATGGTGGGATTACAGGCATGAGCCACCGCACCCAGCCTATGACACACTTTTCTATATGTTACCCTCTCTTCCAAAATGCCCATCTCCCCTTACCTTTCCTTATCTAGATTCAGCTCTTCTGAAAACTTAGTTTACTGAGCGCTATGTGCCTGGCAATTTGCTAGAAACTGGAGATACAATGAGATATGATGCAACCCTTTTCCTTAAAGAGTTCACTCTCAAGTCAGGGAGAAAAATAAGAAAACAGAACATAATAAATAGTAAAAATGGGCTGGGCACAGTGGCTCACCCCTGTAATCCCAGCACTTTGGGAGGCTGAGGCGGGTGGATTGCTTGAGGTCAGGAGTTTGACACCGGTCTGTCCAACATGGTGAAACCCCGTCTCTACTAAAAATACAAAAATTAGCTGGGTGTGGTGGCAGGAGCCTGTAATCCCAGCTACTTGGAAGGCTGAGGTACAAGAATTGCTCAAACCCAGGAGACAGAGGTTGCAGTGAACTGAGATGGCACCACTGCACTCCAGCCAGGGCAACAGACCAAGACTGTGTCTCAAAAAAAAAAAAAAAAAAAAAAGTAAAAATGGTATAAGTGGTAAAAATGGAGATGGAAGTATGTACAGAGTGCTGTGGGAACACAAAGAAAAGTCACCTAACCCAAACTGAGGAGAAAGGGTAGTCAGAAAAAGTCCCAGATGCCTGTAGACAGAAACATGTCCTCACTCCAGGGTGATGCTCCCAGAGCACCCTGTAGTCATCTCTGTCAAAGTCTTGATTGTACTATAGTGAATGGTCTGTTTCTTTACCGCTTTTTTCTCTGGATCACAAAGGGCCCAGGAAGGAGATGCGCCCATGCTGCAGAAGGCCTGGAAGCACTGGCTTAACATGCTAAGGGTTTGGGAGCTGATGAGAATTTTTAAAGAAAACAAGCAGCATGATCAGATTGATGTCTCAGAAATGGAACCAATTCCAGCAGCAATGTGGAGGATGAAGTAGAACTACAGGACCCAGAGGTTCAGAAAAAGCATAACCGAGGTCTGAACCAGTCTTCTGGCAATGAAGAGAGAGGAAAAAAAAGATCTTATGAAGAGAGGGGAAAAAAAGATCTGAGGTAGCAACAATAGGATCTACGCTAGACTTAATGTGAGGAGAAATGAAGATGATTTTAAGGTTTTCAGAGTAAAGATCTTAAAATAGGAATGTTTGTATATGTGCTTGAAGGGGGCTATGGGTGGAGAGAAAGGGAAGGAAAAGGTAACCACATTTGAAGTAATCAAGCATCCACACACAGCTATGCAGAAGGCAGATGAAAATTAGAACCTGAGGTTCCAGAGAAATGGGGACCAAATAGACGTCTTCAAAAACCATAAATATACAGGTGCTATTTGAAGCCACGAAAGGACATGTAATCACACAAGGAAATTAGAGAAAAGAACAAAAATGAAACCCTAAGGAATGCCACGTTCATCTGAGAAGAATAAAAAAAGAAAAGGGAAGCATCAAGAAAAGCTTTGTTTTGGTCTGAATGATGGAAACCTGAGGATGTATACCGTCCAACAGAAAAAATAATAATATGGGAAGAGATTAGCTTTAGAAAGGAAGACCCCTCTTCCTCTGAGATCAAAGGAAAGGATATTAGAAATCAGGTACAGACAGGCACAGACAAAAATGACAGCTCCTTAAGAGTTCAGGGCCGATGCCCACCGATTTCTTCTGTGGAGTTAAGTGGCAAAATAAGCAGTGAAGCGAAGGCAAGAGTAGGACAAAGAGTCAGAGAAGAATGGTGAAGATCTATAAACAGCCATTTAGATTTTAGGACATAAGAGGAATCTAGAGAGTAAGTCAAAGGATCTCCAGGATCCAGAAGTGCAGAAATAGCACCCAGCAGCTTAGTTACATGATTTTCGCCAGCCTGCCCTGGGAGCCCAGGAGCAGAAAAAGCTGACTGATTGCCCAAGCTTGAGACCATCAGAGCAAAGGTGGCAAGAATAATACAGGGCCAATGGCAATGCTTTTATCATTTTAAAAAGTCAAACGTATTTTACTCTTTTTTAAAAATCGACTCGCTACTTCCTCCGAGAGCGAGTGTTTGGAGAGGCGGAGGGAGAGGGGTGGATAATTCCTCTCACTCTTAGAGGACTTGTCAGAAGTTTCATTCTTAAGCATATCTGGTCTGTACGGCAGCTGATTCCAGGAAATCCAAATCCTGATTCCTTCTGGTTCTTAAAAGATGAAAATTCATTGAAGCTCCCTGGACTATCCAGCTAATAGATAACCATGCAAAACATTGCTTATATACTATGCCATTTTAGCTGGGAGGTAGGGGCTCTTTCTTTCCTAAAAAGAAAGGTTCCCTAAACACTGCAGATGGGGATGGAGAGGGGATGGGGAGTAATTATACTGCAAAGCTCACGGACTAGGACTAGCAGCCTAAGAATCCTTTACAAAGGCAATTAACATAAAACAATGCATGGCACAGATAGCAGAATTGTTTCTTCTTAATGAATGCAGTAAGTAAGTGACCATTTAATCGCTTTACTGGAGTTCACCAATTTCTCCTGCCATCTCCCATACCATTCTTCAGGCAGAGTCAAATCCCTGTGGACAATGGACTTCTTGCTACCATCATCTGGAAAGTACAAAAGTCCTGGAAGGAGGAAGAGGCTAACATGCGTGACCACCCACCATATGCCAGGCCTACTGTGTGCTAGACTCTGCGCAAGGGAGTTAACATGTTATGGGGTGCAGCTCATGTAAGGACGAATGAAGATATTACACTATGGACCTGAGCCGGGCGCGGTGGCTCACGCCTGTAATCCCAAAACTTTGGAGGGCGAGGCAGAAGGATCGCTTGAGGTCAGGAGTTCGAGGCCAGCCTGGGCAACATAGCGAGACTCTCTCACTTAAAAAAAAAAAACAAAACAAAAACCATGGATCTGACATTCCAGAGAGTGGGAAAGTATCTGGAGGTTTAAGTGTAAGGGAAGTAAAAGGAGATCGCGATGGTGGGTGGTCAAAGTGAGGGGAGAAGAGGCGAATTGGGAAAGGAAGGTACTTAGGAGCAAAACGGCAAGACCCAGGGACACCTGGAGGGGGGCGGGCGACTGCCATGCAGACAGGACAACGTACAAAGGGTAGGATGATGCGGCGATGAGCTCGAGAAGCGCAGCCGGGGTACAGGTGGGGGCAAATGTCCGATCCCAGCGAGACGAGGGTCTCATCCCTGGGGACTGCGGGGCTAGGACGTGGTCCCGGGGCTGCGAGAGGGAGAGAAGGGGCAGAGGGGAGAGGCCCCCGCGGCCGGGGAGAAGCCGAGCCCGGGAAACGCCGGCGATGGGGGAAGGGGCGTGGGAGCAGGGGCCGGACGGGCCGGACCCGGGGCTCTGCGCTTGGGGGCGGGATTGGACAACCGGGAGGAAGCGGGTAGGAGGCGACAACGGGCCAAGGGATGCCTCGGGGCCGGGAGTGAGGAGATGAGAGGGGAGCGGAGCCGCACCGAGCGCCGCATCCCTCTTACCTAGGATGAGAGAGGAGCCGCCGCGCCGCCTGAACGGCATCCTGGCCTCAGCCGCTAGTCCCACCGCCTTCGGTGGGGGGCCACTCGGGAGCCCGCCCTCACTGCCAGGCGCCAGCAGCTGCCAGCCCGGACCGGCCCCGCAGAAGAGCCCCGTTCCGACCACCACCCGAGGCCGCCTCAGCAGCGACTCCCGCGGTCGCCGCCTCAGCACGGACCTCCAGGGTCCGGGGCGGTGGCGGGATCACACAACTGCTGCGATTGGCTGAGCGGGCGATGTGTCGGCTGCTCTGATTCGTGGGTTCCGGCCGGCTGCCCACTGAGGGAGGTGGAGCTGGGCATGGAGCTGGTCCGGCCGGCGCCGAGGGGCGGGGGT
This sequence comes from Piliocolobus tephrosceles, assembly GCF_002776525.5. Lineage (NCBI taxonomy): Eukaryota > Metazoa > Chordata > Mammalia > Primates > Cercopithecidae > Piliocolobus > Piliocolobus tephrosceles. The sequence goes on from NW_022334829.1 coordinate 393,329, forward strand.
CTGACGTCGCAGCCGGCCCGCGCCCCCACAACCCTGCCGGTGCGCGCTCCCTAGGGGGCTTCCCGGCAGCTGCTGGCCTGGCGGGGTGGTTGCCCTAGCAACGGCGCGCGTGGCTTGGCTGCAGGGGAGCCGCGGGCAGGTGGCGATCCTCACCGCCCCCACCCCCCACGTGGGTGGCCCAGAGGCCTTCATCAGTGAAACCCTAGGACAGGACAATAAAATGAGTTTTTCCTGATAATTCCCCTCCTCTGCTTCAGAGCCCACCTTTGCCCGTTGCTGGCAGAGGAGCTGTCATCTCCTGGGGGAGATAACGCGCAAATGCAAATAACGAACGCAAACACTATTTCATCCGCACCGAGAGTGTAGACGTGCATAGTCCCTCCCAACCACAGAGGTGGGGGGCTGACGCCCTAAAATAAAGAAATAAAAACTAGGAAGGGGGAAAAAGGCAAAGAGGCAAAAGAAACGTGGGGAAAGGGCAGACATTTCACAAAATGATCCATTCATTTTACAGTTTCTTCCTAGAGACACGTCTACACCAGGTTATGTCAAGGCAATTATTTCTACTGTGTTGACATGGATTAGAGAAGGCATGAGTGCAGAATCTAACAGCTGCATTCAAAATTGCTGTCTACTAGGCCAGGTGCGGTGGCTCACGCCTCTAATTACAGCACTTTGGGAAGCCAAGTCTAGTGAATTACCTGAAGTCAGGAGTTCGAGACCAGCCTGGCCAATATAGTAAAAACCCCGTCTCTGCTAAAAATACAAAAATTAACTGGGCATGGTGGTGGACGCCTGTCGTCCCAGCTACTCGGGAGGCTGCAGCAGGAGAATTGCTTGAACCCAAGAAGGTAACTACCTTCTTTTGCACATAGTATAATATTTTCAAAGTTCATCCATGTTGTAGGATGTATCGGCACTTCATTCCTTGTTATGGCCAAATAATATTCCATTGTACGGACATAGCTTTTTTTTTTTTTTTTTTTTTGAGAAGAGTCTCATTCTGTCTCCCAGACTGGAGTGGAGTTATGTGATCTTGGCTCACTGCAACCTCCACCTCCCGGGCTCAAGTGATTCTCGTGCCTCAGCCTCCAAAGTAGCTGGAATTACAGGCATGTGCCACCATGCCTAGCTAATTTTTGTATTTTTAGTAGAGATGGGGTTTCATCAAGTTGCCCAGGCTGATCTTGAACTCCTGGCCTCAAGTGATCTGCCTGCCTTGGCCTCCCAAAGTGCTGGGATTACAGGCATGGCCACCGTTTCTGGCTGGACATCGCCTTTTATTTATCCATTAATCCATTGATAAACATCTGTTTCTACTTTTTTGGCTATTATTCATGATGCTGCTATGAACATTTGTGTAGAAGTTTTTGTGTGGCCCTCATTTGATCTTTACAGCAACTGTCTAAGGTACATATATCTCCTTCTACAGATAACCAACTGATTGGGTATGGTGGCTCACTCCTGTAATCCCAGCACTTTGGGAAGCCCAGGCAGAAGGATCCTGTGAGCCCAGGAGTTCTAGGCTGCAGTGAGCCATGATGGCACCACTGCAGTCCAGCCTCTCACTCAAAAAAAAAAAAATTTTATATATATATATGTGTGTGTGTGTATATATATGTATGTATACACGCACACACACAGATAAGAAAACTGACTATAAGATGGTAGACAGCAATTTTGTTATTTGTTTGTTTTTGTTTTGAGATGAGTTTCGTTCTTGTTGCCCAGACTAGAGTGCAATGGTATGATCTTGGCTTACTGCAACCTCCACCTCCCGGGTTCAAGTGATTCTTCAGCCTCAGTCTCCCCAGTAGCTGGGATCACAGGTGCCTGCCACCATGCCCAGATAATTTTTTTTGTAGTTTTAGTAGAGACACGGTTTCGCCATGTTGGTCAGGCTAGTCTTGAACTCCTGACCTCAGATGATCCGCCTGCCTCCGCCTTCCAAAGTGTTGGGATTACAGGTATGAGCCACCGCATCCAGCCTTCGTTTTGTTTTTAGAGACAGGGTCTCGCTATGTTACCCAAGCTAGTCTCGAACTTCTGACCTCAAGCGATCCTCTAACCAGTTAAGCAAGGGCCAAGTTCCATTCTGCTTTCTCCATTTCAGACCTCTTCAGGAAAAAGATTCACCATGACCTCAGTAATACAGAAGCCACCGCCGGTGCACAGCCCCTGCCAGGCTCTCTCCACAAAGTGGAGATGGAGATCTGAGATGACCTCCCACACTGCCCAGAAAATCCTTCCCCCACCTATAAGACCTGGAAGAAGAATTGAGTAGCCACGTGGGGAGCTGACACTGGTCCTCCTACCACATATTAAACTGTGAGAACGAATTCTAGATGTGGGAATTCAGTAAGAACAAAGGACACAATCCTTTCAGTGAAACCTGTCACATGGCAGGATGTCTCACTGAGCAGGACAGCTTCAGGCAACCCAGGGACTACACTGTCTGTAGCTGACAGTGTCTAACCTTTGAGGCAGAAGTAAGAAGCAGCTTGATCTGAAGCAAAGCTCAGGGTTATTGAGAACAAGATGAACTTTTCCTGCTCTCTAAATCTGCCCCAACACATATAGTACATCTGCTAGTAGGAAAAAAGACTCCAAAATATACTCAAGTGAAAAGAACAAAGTTCAAAACAGTGTGTATAATATACCCATTTGTATATATTTAAAATACACACACACACGCACTTCTTATTTTCAGAGGCAATATCAAGAAAGATGCACACATTAAGTTGGTAACAGTTTTGTCTCTGAGAGGGAAACTGAAGGACTTGGGCACAGGAGCGGGAAAGAGACTAATTCTTTGCTATGTACTCTTTGGCACCTTAAAAAATTAATGTGCTGGCCAGGCACCGTAGCTCACGCCTGTAATCCCAGCACTTTGGGAGGCCGAGGCAGGCGGATCAGGAGGTCAGGAGATTGAGACCATACTGGCAAACACGGTGAAACCCCGTCTCTACTAAAAATACAAAAAAATTAGCCAGGCGTGGTGGCGGGCGCCTGTAGTCCCAGCTTCTAGGGAGGCTGAGGCGGGAGAATGGCGTGAACTAGAAGGCGGTGGAGCTTGCAGTCAGCAGAGATCTTGCCACTGCACTGCAGCCTGGGTGACAGAGCAAGACTCCCTCTCAAAAAAAAAAAAAAAAATATGTGCTATGTGCTTGGATTACCTTTTTTTTTTCTTATTTTAATAGGCACGCCCTCATTCTGTCACCCAGACTGGAGTACAGTGGCATAGTCATAGCTCACTGCAGCCTCAAATGCCTGGGCTCAAGCGATCCTCCCACCTCAGCCTCCTGAGTAGCTAAGACTACAGGTGCACGCCACCCACTCCCTGCATTTTTTTTTTTTTTTTGAGACAGAGTCTCGGTCTGTTGCCCAGGCTGGTGTGCAATGGCACGATATCAGCTCATTGCAACCTCTGCCTCCCAGGTTCAAGCAATTCTCCTGCATCAGCGTCTCGAGTAACTGGGATTACGGGCACCCGCCACCATGCCCAGCTAATGTTTGTGTTTTTAGTAGAGACAGGGTTTCACTATGTTGGCCAGGCTGGTCTTAAACTCCTGGCCTCATGTGATCTGTCCACCTTGGCCTCCCAAAGTGCTGATTTCAGGTGTGAGCCACCATACCCAGTCTTTTATTCTTTTTTTTTTTTTTTTTAGAGATGGGATCTTGCTATGTTGCCCAAACCAGTCTTGAACTCCTGGGCTCAAGCAATCCTCCAACCTTGGCCTCCCAAAGTGCTGGGATTATAGGCATAAGCCATCATGCCTGGCCTGGATTACCTATTTACAAAGAATGAATACATAACTTTTTTTAAAAGGAAAACTCGTTCCTGAAAAACTTTCCAAGCCTGTATGCACATCTGGTTCACATCACATTTCTATTTCTCTGTGTAATTTAATGAGCCTCATAGATTCTGAACATTCTTTCTGTGTTTCTAATTTCCCTCCTGGGCCTCACCTCTCCAGGTGATCAGCCCAGAATTAGATTACCTCACCAGAGAGCATTGGCCAGGTGCGGTGGCTCACACCTGTAATGCCAGCACTTTGGGAGTCCAAGGAGGGTGGATCACTTGAGGTCAGTAGTGCGAGACCAGCCTGGTCAACAGGGTAAAAACCAAACTCTACTAAAAATACAAAAATTAGCCAGGTATGGTGGTGCACACCTGTAATCCCAGCAACTCGGGAGGCTGAGGCAGAAGAATCGTTTGAACCCAGGATGTGGAGGCTGCAGTGAGCCGAGACTGCACAACTGCACTCTAGCCTGAGCGACAGAGCAAGACTCTGTCTCAAAAAAATAAAAAGTAAAAGATAACCACCTCACCTGAGAGTACAGATGGCTTTGCCCCCTCTTTAGGCAATTCAAAGGGCTCACAGCCTGTTTCTTCCAAACAGCCTACACAACCCTGGCACGGCTCAGAAGCAGAGGAAATGGACCAGTGCTTGCTGCCATCCCAGTGAGGGCTGCGAGTTTCTCTCCTCTAGGCCAGGCTTTGCACCGCGTCTGCCTTGGGAATTCACTGCTAGAGAATAGCTGGCCAAGGAGGAGTGAGGACTCCTTACTACAGCAACCTCACCTCCTGGAGGGAAAGTCTATGCAACATACCTAGGAATGTGCAGGCTTTGAGAACTGAAAAGGCAGCATTGCCCTCCAGCGCTTTTGCTTTGGGGGTTGTTGGCATTGCTTTGCTCTTAAGAAGGACACAGTCCCCGCGCAGTGGCTCACGCTTGTAATCCCAGCACTTTGGGAGGCCGAATCTGGTGGATCATGAGGTCAGGAGATCAAGACTATCCTGGCCAACATGGTGAAACCTCCTCTCTAAAACTACAGCAATTAGCCGGGCATGGTGCCGCCCAGCTGTAGTCCCAGCTACTCAGGAGGCTGAGGCAGTCGAATTGCTTGAACCCAGGAGGTGGAGGCTGCAGTGAACCAAGATCGCGCCATTGCACAGCCTAGGCGACAAAGCAAGACTCCGTCTCAAAAAAAAAAAGGACACAAATGCAGCAAAGCTCTCTTCATGACATTTTCATTCTAGGGTCTGGCATGGAGGGAAGATGGTGGCAGAGGTGGGAAATGGCAGAGATGGGGAGTCCCTCAGAAATGAAAAATTTGAGGTCAGACACAGTGGCTCACGCCAGTAATCCCAGAATTTCGGGACGTGAGGCGATCAGATCACTTGAGGTCAGGAGTTTGAGACCAGCCTGGCCAACATGGTGAAACCCTATCTCTACTAAACATACAAAAATTAGTTGGGTGTGGTCATGGGCGCCTATAATCCCAGCTACTCGGGAGGCTGAGGCAGAAGAATCACTTGAGCCCAGGAGGTGGAGGTTGCAGTGAGCTGAGATCCTGCCACTGCACTCCAGCCTGGGCGACAGAGCAAGATTCCATCTCAAAAAAAAAATAGGAAGAAGGAGATGAATGTGTCTGTCACAACCGGCAGCAACTGGCCTGGCACTGGATGGATGGATGGATGGATGGACGGATGGACGGGTAATGAATGGCTAGATGAACAGCAAACGCTGCAATTGTCAAAGAAGGCCAGCAGGGCACCGGAGCTGGGACCCAGGGAGAACAGGAGGACACTTGGGTCACTCAGGGTCTTGCCAGGAAAGGCCAGGGAAACTCCAGGTGAGGACTCCAGGGCCAAAGATCTTTGACAGAGAACTGAGAGTTAAACTTTCACTCGACCTAAAGTGACCTAAAAGCCCTGGCTAATTTGGGACAAGATGAAACACTTACCTGCACACAGCATCAGAGAGCCAGTGACCTGCGGGAGGCACCTCGCAGTTCTCTTGAAGCTTCCAGGATACAAGGATTTCAGGCAGGAAGAAAAGGGTGATACAATTTAAAGAAAAAGAAAGAAGTGAGCAGGACTCCTGACTTTCTCCACCCCTAGATCCTGGAAAACTGGGCAGGTCAGGCCCCTCAGCCACATCATCATTTGAAAATGAAAATTCAGCCCAGCCTATGAGCAGGCATTTTCCAAGTGGCTACAGAATTCCTGCACCTTCCAAAAATACCTCTTCATGCAACTTCTTCCAGGGAGAGAGGGCCACATGCCCAGGCTGGAGCCGACCAATTGAGCTTCCCGAACCCGGGAACTGTCACCACGTGCTCTGCAGACCCCAGATTCAGGAAATGCCCACTGTTCCATGGGGAAACGCAGCCAGACAGCTGTGCTGTGTTCCAGGCTGAAAGCAAAGCATCCTCTAGTTTTACTTATGACCAAGGAGACTGTAAGGCTTCCAGGAATGTTTTCCAAACCTCACCATGCATCTAAACTACCTGCATAGCTCAGTCGACACAAGCCTCTCAGCAGTTTGAGGAAACAGAAGATCTGGAAGGAACTCCTCACAACCCCTACAGTGAGATAGGGGCGGGCTAGTGATTAACAGGCAGCATTAGGGTGTCTTCAGAGAGACTGGTTGGTGGTATCCTGTTTCTTCAACTGGGTGCAATTAGCTGGTTTATTTACTTTGTGAAATTTCATCAAGCTACATATACATGTGGGCTTTTCTGTATTTTTTTTTTCTTTAATTGAGACAGGGGTCTCACTGTATTGCCCAGGCTGGTCTTGAACTTCTTGGGCTCAAGTGATCCTCCCACCTTAGACTCCCAAAGTGCTGGGATTATAGAAGTGAGCCACCGTGCCTGGTCTTTTCTGTATGTTTGTTATACTTCATTAAAAAAAAATAATAATAATAGAACTATGCGAGGTGGTTCACACCTGTAATCCTAGCACTGTGGGAGGCCAAGGTAGAGGATCGCTTGAGGCTAGGAGTTCCAGCCCAGGCAACATAAAGAGACCCTGTCTCCACTTAAAAAAAAAACAAAGGTCAGGCACAGTGGCTCACACCTGTAATCCCAACACTTTGGGAGGCCAAGGTATGAGGATCGCCTGAGGCCAGGAGTTCAAGACCAGCCTGGACAACATAGGGAGATCCTCAGCTCTACAAAAAATTTTTTAAAAATCAGCCAGCATGGGCCAGGCACAGTGGCTCATGCCTTTAATCCTAGCACTTTGGAAGGCTGAGATGGGTGGATCACAAGGTCAGGATATTGAGACCATTCTGGCTAACAGTGAAACCCCGTCTCTACAAAAAATACAGAAATAAAATTTGTCAGGTGTGGTCGTGGGCCCCTGTAGTCCCAGCTACTCGGGAGGCTGAGGTGGGAGAATGGTGTGAATACAGGAGGCGGAGCTTGCAGTGAGCCAAGATCACGCAACTGCACTCCAGCCTGGGAGACAGAGCAAGACTCCGTCTCAAAAAAAAAAAAAGTCAGCGTGGTAATGTGTGTCTGCAGTCCCAGCTACTTGAGAGGCTGGGCAGGAACATCTCTTGAGGCCAGGAGTTTGAGACCAGCCTGGACAACATACTGAGACTCGCTCTCTACAAAAATAGTTAACCAGGTGTGTGGTGTGTACCTGTAGTCCCAGCTACTTGGGAGGCTGAGGTGGGAGAATTGCTCCAGTGCAGGAGTTTGAGACTGCAGTGAGCTATGATCATGTCACTGTACTCCAGCCCGAGCAACCAAAGAATACCCTGTCTCTAAAAAAAAAAAAAAAAAAAAAAAGCCGGGCACAGGGGGCTCATGCTTGTAATCCCAGCGCTTTGGGAGGCCGAGGCAGGTGGA